>NW_027422127.1:0-280383 GCF_037893015.1 Macrotis lagotis
GCAAGTCTAAGGCACGACAACGCAAGGCTAGTCAATGAACGGAAGGCAAGCAAAGAATAACGGAAGGCAAGGAAGGCTAGGGAAAGCAGGGAAAGGCAAGGGTAACGGAAGGAACGGCACGGTAAGTTCAAACAAGACTAAGGCACGACAACACAGGACTAGGCAATGCAGGGCAAGGCAAGGAAATGGTAACGCAAGGCAAGGCACGGTTTGGGGAGGCAAAGCTAATGCACGACAACGCAAGGCTAGGCAGTGCACGGCTAGACAAGGAAAGAGTAACGGAAGGAAAGGAAGGCAAGGCAAAGCAAGGCAAGGCAAGTGTAACAAAAGGCAAGGCACGGCAAGGGAAACAAGGCTAAGGAACGGCAACGCACGGCTATGCAATGCACGGCCAGGCAAGGAAAGGGTAACGCAAGGCAAGGCACGGTAAGGCAAGACAAGGCTAATGCACGACAACGCACGGCTAGGCAATGCACGGCCAGGCAAGGAAATGGTAACGCAAGGCAAGGCACGGTGAGGGAAGGCAAGGCAAATGCACGACAACGCACGGCTAGGCAATGCACGGCAAGGCAAGGAAAGGGTAACGCAAGGCAAGGCACGGTCAGGCGAGGCAAGGCTAAGGCACGACAACGCAAGGCTAGGCAATGAACGGAAGGCAAGCAAAGAGTAACGGAAGGCAAGGAAGGCAAGGGAAAGCAAGGGAAGGCAAGGGTAAGGAAAGGAACGGCACGGCAAGGGGAAACAAGGCTAAGGCACTGCAACGCACGGCTAGGCCATGCACGGCAAGGCAAGGAAAGGGTAACGCAAGGCAAGGCACGGTGAGGCAAGGCAAGACTGATGCACGACAACGCACGGCTAGGCAATGCACGGCAAGGCAAGGAAAGGGTAACGCAAGTCAAGGCACGCTCAGGCGAGGCAAGGCTAAGGCACGACAACGCAAGGCTAGGCAATGCACGGCAAGGCAAGGAAAGGGTAACGCAAGGCAAGGCACGGTAAGGCGCGGCAAGGCTAAGGCACGACAACGCAAGGCTAGGCAATAAACGGAAGGCAAACAAAGAGTAACGGAAGGCAAGGAAGGCAAGGGAAAGCAGGGGAAGGCAAGGGTAACGGAAGGAACGGCAAGGTAAGGGGAAACAAGGCTAAGGCACGACAACGCAGGGCTAGCCAATGCACGGCAAGGAAAGGAAAGGGTAACGCAAAGCAAGGCACCGTTACGCGAGGCAAGGCTAGGGCACGACAACGCAAGGCTAGGCAATGCACGGAAGGCAAGCAAAGAGTAACGGAAGGCCAGGAAGGCAAGGGAAAGCAAGGTAAGGCAAGGGTAACGGAAGGAACGGCACGGCAAGGGGAAACAAGGCTAAGGCACGGCAACGCACGGCTAGGCAATGCACGGCCAGGCAAGGAAAGGGTAACGCAAGGCAAGGCACGGTAAGGCAAGACAAGGCTAATGCACGACAACGCACGGCTAGGCAATGCACGGCCAGGCAAGGAAAGGGTAACGCAAGGCAAGGCACGGTGAGGCAAGGCAAGGCAAATGCACGACAACGCACGGCTAGGCAATTCACGGCAAGGCAAGGAAAGGGTAACGCAAGGCAAGGCACGGTCAGGCGAGGCAAGGCTAAGGCACGACAACGCAAGGTTAGGCAATGCACGGAAGGCAAGCAAAGAGGAACGGAAGGCAAGGAAGGCTAGGAAAAGCAGGGAAAGGCAAGGGTAACGGAAGGAACGGCACGGTAAGGGCAAACAAGACTAAGGCACGACAACACAGGGCTAGGCAATGCAGGGCAAGGCAAGGAAATGGTAACGCAAGGCAAGGCACGGTATGGGGAGGCAAAGCTAATGCACGACAACGCAAGGCTAGGCAGTGCACGGCTAGCCAAGGAAAGAGTAACGGAAGGAAAGGAAGGCAAGGCAAAGCAAGGCAAGGCAAGTGTAACAAAAGGCAAGGCACGGCAAAGGGAAACAAGGCTAAGGAACGGCAACGCACGGCTACGCAATGCACGGCCAGGCAAGGAAAGGGTAACGCAAGGCAAGGCACGGTAAGGCAAGACAAGGCTAATGCACGACAACGCACGGCTAGGCAATGCACGGCCAGGCAAGGAAAGGGTAACGCAAGGCAAGGCACGGTGAGGCAAGGCAAGGCAAATGCACGACAACGCACGGCTAGGCAATGCACGGCAAGGCAAGGAAAGGGTAACGCAAGGCAAGGCACGGTCAGGCGAGGCAAGGCTAAGGCACGACAACGCAAGGCTAGGCAATGCACGGCAAGGCAAGGAAAGGGTAACGCAAGGCAAGGCACGGTGAGGCAAGGCAAGGCTGATGCACGACAACGCACGGCTAGGCAATGCACGGCAAGGCAAGGAAAGGGTAACGCAAGGCAAGGCACGGTCAGGCGAGGCAAGGCTAATGCACGACAACGCAAGGCTAGGCAATGCACGGCAAGGCAAGGAAAGGGTAACGCAAGGCAAGGCACGGTAAGGCGAGGCAAGGCTAAGGCACGACAACGCAAGGCTAGGCAATGAACGGAAGGCAAGCAAAGAGTAACGGAAGGCAAGGAAGGCAAGGGAAAGCAAGGGAAGGCAAGGGCAACGAAAGGAACGGCACTGTAAGGGGAAACAAGGCTAAGGCACGACAACACAGGGCTAGGCAATGCAGGGCAAGGCAAGGAAATGGTAACGCAAGGCAAGGCACGGTTTGGGGAGGCAAAGCTAATGCACGACAACGCAAGGCTAGGCAGTGCACGGCTAGGCAAGGAAAGAGTAACGGAAGGAAAGGAAGGCAAGGCAAAGCAAGGCAAGGCAAGTGTAACAAAAGGCAAGGCACGGCAAGGGGAAACAAGGCTAAGGAACGGCAACGCACGGCTACGCAATGCACGGCCAGGCAAGGAAAGGGTAACGCAAGGCAAGGCACGGTAAGGCAAGACAAGGCTAATGCACGACAACGCACGGCTAGGCAATGCACGGCCAGGCAAGGAAAGGGTAACGCAAGGCAAGGCACGGTGAGGCAAAGCAAGGCAAATGCACGACAACGCACGGCTAGGCAATGCACGGCAAGGCAAGGAAAGGGTAACGCAAGGCAAGGCACGGTCAGGCGAGGCAAGGCTAAGGCACGACAACGCAAGGCTAGGCAATGAACGGAAGGCAATCAAAGAGTAACGGAAGGCAAGGAAGGCAAGGGAAAGCAAGGCAAGGCAAGGGTAACGGAAGGAACGGCACGGTAAGGGGAAACAAGGCTAAGGCACGACAACACAGGACTAGGCAATGCAGGGCAAGGCAAGGAAATGGTAACGCAAGGCAAGGCACGGTTTGGGGAGGCAAAGCTAATGCACGACAACGCAAGGCTAGGCAGTGCACGGCTAGACAAGGAAAGAGTAACGGAAGGAAAGGAAGGCAAGGCAAAGCAAGGCAAGGCAAGTGTAACAAAAGGCAAGGCACGGCAAGGGAAACAAGGCTAAGGAACGGCAACGCACGGCTATGCAATGCACGGCCAGGCAAGGAAAGGGTAACGCAAGGCAAGGCACGGTAAGGCAAGACAAGGCTAATGCACGACAACGCACGGCTAGGCAATGCACGGCCAGGCAAGGAAATGGTAACGCAAGGCAAGGCACGGTGAGGGAAGGCAAGGCAAATGCACGACAACGCACGGCTAGGCAATGCACGGCAAGGCAAGGAAAGGGTAACGGAAGGCAAGGCACGGTCAGGCGAGGCAAGGCTAAGGCACGACAACGCAAGGCTAGGCAATGCACGGAAGGCAAGCAAAGAGTAACGGAAGGCAAGGAAGGCAAGGGAAAGCAAGGGAAGGCAAGGGTAAGGAAAGGAACGGCACGGCAAGGGGAAACAAGGCTAAGGCACTGCAACGCACGGCTAGGCCATGCACGGCAAGGCAAGGAAAGGGTAACGCAAGGCAAGGCACGGTGAGGCAAGGCAAGACTGATGCACGACAACGCACGGCTAGGCAATGCACGGCAAGGCAAGGAAAGGGTAACGCAAGTCAAGGCACGGTCAGGCGAGGCAAGGCTAAGGCACGACAACGCAAGGCTAGGCAATGCACGGCAAGGCAAGGAAAGGGTAACGCAAGGCAAGGAAGGCAAGGGAAAGCAAGGGAAGGCAAGGGTAACGGAAGGAACGGCACGGTAAGGGGAAACAAGGCTAAGGCACGACAACGCAGGGCTAGCCAATGCACGGCAAGGAAAGGAAAGGGTAACGCAAAGCAAGGCACCGTTACGCGAGGCAAGGCTAGGGCACGACAACGCAAGGCTAGGCAATGCACGGAAGGCAAGCAAAGAGTAACGGAAGGCAAGGAAGGCAAGGGAAAGCAAGGTAAGGCAAGGGTAACGGAAGGAACGGCACGGCAAGGGGAAACAAGGCTAAGGCACGGCAACGCACGGCTAGGCAATGCACGGCCAGGCAAGGAAAGGGTAACGCAAGGCAAGGCACGGTAAGGCAAGACAAGGCTAATGCACGACAACGCACGGCTAGGCAATGCACGGCCAGGCAAGGAAAGGGTAACGCAAGGCAAGGCACGGTGAGGCAAGGCAAGGCAAATGCACGACAACGCACGGCTAGGCAATTCACGGCAAGGCAAGGAAAGGGTAACGCAAGGCAAGGCACGGTCAGGCGAGGCAAGGCTAAGGCACGACAACGCAAGGCTAGGCAATGCACGGAAGGCAAGCAAAGAGGAACGGAAGGCAAGGAAGGCTAGGAAAAGCAGGGAAAGGCAAGGGTAACGGAAGGAACGGCAAGGTAAGGGCAAACAAGACTAAGGCACGACAACACAGGGCTAGGCAATGCAGGGCAAGGCAAGGAAATGGCAACGCAAGGCAAGGCACGGTATGGGGAGGCAAAGCTAATGCACGACAACGCAAGGCTAGGCAGTGCACGGCTAGCCAACGAAAGAGTAACGGAAGGAAAGGAAGGCAAGGCAAAGCAAGGCAAGGCAAGTGTAACAAAAGGCAAGGCACGGCAAAGGGAAACAAGGCTAAGGAACGGCAACGCACGGCTACGCAATGCACGGCCAGGCAAGGAAAGGGTAACGCAAGGCAAGGCACGGTAAGGCAAGACAAGGCTAATGCACGACAACGCACGGCTAGGCAATGCACGGCCAGGAAAGGAAAGGGTAACGCAAGGCAAGGCACGGTGAGGCAAGGCAAGACAAATGCACGACAACGCACGGCTAGGCAATGCACGGCAAGGCAAGGAAAGGGTAACGCAAGGCAAGGCACGGTCAGGCGAGGCAAGGCTAAGGCACGACAACGCAAGGCTAGGCAATGAACGGAAGGGAAGCAAAGAGTAACGGAAGGCAAGGAAGGCAAGGGAAAGCAAGGGAAGGCAAGGGCAACGAAAGGAACGGCACGGTAAGGGGAAACAAAGCTAAGGCACGACAATGCAGGGCTAGGCAATGCACGGCAAGGCAAGGAAAGGGTAACGCAAGGCAAAGCACGGTGTGGCAAGACAAGGCAAATGCACGACAAAGCACGGCTAGGCAATGCACGGCAAGGCAAGGAAAAGGTAACTCAAGGCAAGGCACGGTCAGGCGAGGCAAGGCTAAGGCACGACAACGCAAGGCTAGGCAATGCACGGAAGGCAAGCAAAGAGTAACGGAAGGCAAGGAAGGCAAGGGAAAGCAGGGGAAGGCAAGGGTAACGAAAGGAACGGCTCGGTAAGGGGAAACAAGGCTAAGGCACGACAACATAGGGCTAGGCAATGCAGGGCAAGGCAAGGAAAGGGTAACGCAAGGCAAGGCACGGTTCGGGGAGGAAGGCGAATGCACGACAACGCAAGGCTAGGCAATGCACGGAAGGCAAGCAAAGAGTAACGGAAGGCAAGGAAGGCAAGGGAAAGCAAGGCAAGGCAAGGGTAACAGAAGGAACGGCACGGCAAGGGGAAACAAGGCTAAGGCACGGCAACGCACGGCTAGGCAATGCACGGCAAGGCAAGGAAAGGGTAACGCAAGGCAAGGCACGGTGAGGCAAGGCAAGGCTGATGCACGACAACGCACAGCTAGGCAATGCACGGCAAGGCAAGGAAAGGGTAACGCAAGGCAAGGCACGGTAAGGCGCGGCAAGGCTAAGGCACGACAACGCAAGGCTAGGCAATAAACGGAAGGCAAGCAAAGAGTAACGGAAGGCAAGGAAGGCAAGGGAAAGCAGGGGAAGGCAAGGGTAACGGAAGGAACGGCACGGTAAGGGGAAACAAGGCTAAGGCACGACAACGCAGGGCTAGCCAATGCACGGCAAGGAAAGGAAAGGGTAACGCAAGGCAAGGCACCGTTACGCGAGGCAAGGCTAGGGCATGACAACGCAAGGCTAGGCAATGCACGGAAGGCAAGGAAAGGGTAACGGAAGGCCAGGAAGGCAAGGGAAAGCAAGGCAAGGCAAGGGTAACGGAAGGAACGGCACGGCAAGGGGAAACAAGGCTAAGGCACGACAACGCACGGCTAGGCAATGCACGGCAAGGCAAGGAAAGGGTAACGCAAGGCAAGGCACGGTCAGGCGAGGCAAAGCTAAGGCACGACAACGCAAGGCTAGGCAATGCACGGAAGGAAAGCAAAGAGGAACGGAAGGCATGGAAGGCTAGGGAAAGCAGGGAAAGGCAAGGGTAACGGAAGGAACGGCACGGTAAGGGCAAACAAGACTAAGGCACGACAACACAGTGCTAGGCAATGCAGGGCAAGGCAAGGAAATGGTAACGCAAGGCAAGGCACGGTTTGGGGAGGCAAAGCTAATGCACGACAACGCAAGGCTAGGCAGTGCACGGCTAGGCAAGGAAAGAGTAACGGAAGGAAAGGAAGGCAAGGCAAAGCAAGGCAAGGCAAGTGTAACAAAAGGCAAGGCACGGCAAGGGGAAACAAGGCTAAGGAACGGCAATGCACGGTTACGCAATGCACGGCCAGGCAAGGAAAGGGTAACGCAAGGCAAGGCACGGTAAGGCAAGACAAGGCTAATGCACGACAACGCACGGCTAGGCAATGCACGGCCAGGCAAGGAAAGGGTAACGCAAGGCAAGGCACGGTGAGGCAAGGCAAGGCAAATGCACGACAACGCACGGCTAGGCAATGCACGGCAAGGCAAGGAAAGGGTAACGCAAGGCAAGGCACGGTCAGGCGAGGCAAGGCTAAGGCACGACAACGCAAGGCTAGGCAATGCACGGCAAGGCAAGGAAAGGGTAACGCAAGGCAAGGCACGGTGAGGCAAGGCAAGGCTGATGCACGACAACGCACGGCTAGGCAATGCACGGCAAGGCAAGGAAAGGGTAACGCAAGGCAAGGCACGGTCAGGCGAGGCAAGGCTAAGGCACGACAACGCACGGCTAGGCAATGCACGGCAAGGCAAGGAAAGGGTAACGCAAGGCAAGGCACGGTAAGGCGAGGCAAGGCTAAGGCACGACAACGCAAGGCTAGGCAATGAACGGAAGGCAAGTAAAGAGTAACGGAAGGCAAGGAAGGCAAGGGAAAGCAAGGGAAGGCAAGGGCAACGAAAGGAACGGCACGGTAAGGGGAAAAAAAGCTAAGGCACGACAATGCAGGGCTAGGCAATGCACGGCAAGGCAAGGAAAGGGTAACGCAAGGCAAAGCACGGTGAGGCAAGACAAGGCAAATGCACGACAACGCACGGCTAGGCAATGCACGGCAAGGCAAGAAAAGGGTAACTCAAGGCTAGGCACGGTCAGGCGAGGCAAGGCTAAGGCACGACAACGCAAGGCTAGGCAATGCACGGCAAGGCAAGGAAAGGGTAACGCAAGCCAAGGCACGGTAAGGCGCGGCAAGGCTAAGGCACGACAACGCAAGGCTAGGCAATAAACGGAAGGCAAGCAAAGAGTAACGGAAGGCAAGGAAGGCAAGGGAAAGCAGGGGAAGGCAAGGGTAACGGAAGGAACGGCACGGTAAGGGGAAACAAGGCTAAGGCACGACAACACAGGGCTAGGCAATGCAGGGCAAGGCAAGGAAATGGTAACGCAAGGCAAGGCACGGTTTGAGGAGGCAAAGCTAATGCACGACAACGCAAGGCTAGGCAGTGCACGGCTAGGCAAGGAAAGAGTAACGGAAGGAAAGGAAGGCAAGGCAAAGCAAGGCAAGGCAAGTGTAACAAAAGGCAAGGCACGGCAAGGGGAAACAAGGCTAAGGAACGGCAACGCACGGCTACGCAATGCACGGCAAGGCAAGGAAAGGGTAACGCAAGGCAAGGCACGGTGAGGCAAGGCAAGGCAAATGCACGACAACGCACGGCTAGGCAATGCACGGCAAGGCAAGGAAAGGGTAACGCAAGGGAAGGCACGGTCATGCGAGGCAAGGCTAAGGCACGACAACGCAAGGCTAGGCAATGCACGGAAGGCAAGCAAAGAATAACGGAAGGCAAAGAAGGCAAGGGAAAGCAGGGAAAGGCAAGGGTAACGGAAGGAACGGCACGGTAAGTTCAAACAAGACTAAGGCACGACAACACAGGGCTAGGCAATGCACGGCAAGGCAAGGAAAGGGTAACGCAAGGCAAGGCACGGTTTGGGGAGGCAAAGCTAATGCACGACAACGCAAGGCTAGGCAGTGCACGGCTAGACAAGGAAAGAGTAACGGAAGGAAAGGAAGGCAAGGCAAAGCAAGGCAAGGCAAGTGTAACAAAATGCAAGGCACGGCAAGGGAAACAAGGCTAAGGAACGGCAACGCACGGCTATGCAATGCACGGCCAGGCAAGGAAAGGGTAACGCAAGGCAAGGCACGGTAAGGCAAGACAAGGCTAATGCACGACAACGCACGGCTAGGCAATGCACGGCCAGGCAAGGAAATGGTAACGCAAGGCAAGGCACGGTGAGGGAAGGCAAGGCAAATGCACGACAACGCACGGCTAGGCAATGCACGGCAAGGCAAGGAAAGGGTAACGCAAGGCAAGGCACGGTCAGGCGAGGCAAGTCTAAGGCACGACAACGCAAGGCTAGGCAATGAACGGAAGGCAAGCAAAGAGTAACGGAAGGCAAGGAAGGCAAGGGAAAGCAAGGGAAGGCAAGGGTAAGGAAAGGAACGGCACGGCAAGGGGAAACAAGGCTAAGGCACTGCAACGCACGGCTAGGCCATGCACGGCAAGGCAAGGAAAGGGTAACGCAAGGCAAGGCACGGTGAGGCAAGGCAAGACTGATGCACGACAACGCACGGCTAGGCAATGCACGGCAAGGCAAGGAAAGGGTAACGCAAGTCAAGGCACGGTCAGGCGAGGCAAGGCTAAGGCACGACAACGCAAGGCTAGGCAATGCACGGCAAGGCAAGGAAAGGGTAACGCAAGGCAAGGCACGGTAAGGCGCGGCAAGGCTAAGGCACGACAACGCAAGGCTAGGCAATAAACGGAAGGCAAGCAAAGAGTAACGGAAGGCAAGGAAGGCAAGGGAAAGCAGGGGAAGGCAAGGGTAACGGAAGGAACGGAACGGTAAGGGGAAACAAGGCTAAGGCACGACAACGCAGGGCTAGCCAATGCACGGCAAGGAAAGGAAAGGGTAACGCAAAGCAAGGCACCGTTACGCGAGGCAAGGCTAGGGCACGACAACGCAAGGCTAGGCAATGCACGGAAGGCAAGCAAAGAGTAACGGAAGGCCAGGAAGGCAAGGGAAAGCAAGGTAAGGCAAGGGTAACGGAAGGAACGGCACGGCAAGGGGAAACAAGGCTAAGGCACGGCAACGCACGGCTAGGCAATGCACGGCAAGGCAAGGAAAGGGTAACGCAAGGCAAGGCACGGTGAGGCAAGACAAGGCTAATGCACGACAACGCACGGCTAGGCAATGCACGGCCCGGCAAGGAAAGGGTAACGCAAGGCAAGGCACGGTGAGGCAAGGCAAGGCAAATGCACGACAACGCACGGCTAGGCAATTCACGGCAAGGCAAGGAAAGGGTAACGCAAGGCAAGGCACGGTCAGGCGAGGCAAGGCTAAGGCACGACAACGCAAGGCTAGGCAATGCACGGAAGGCAAGCAAAGAGGAACGGAAGGCAAGGAAGGCTAGGGAAAGCAGGGAAAGGCAAGGGTAACGGAAGGAACGGCACGGTAAGGGCAAACAAGACTAAGGCACGACAACACAGGGCTAGGCAATGCAGGGCAAGGCAAGGAAAGGGTAACGCAAGGCAAGGCACGGTATGGGGAGGCAAAGCTAATGCACGACAACGCAAGGCTAGGCAGTGCACGGCTAGCCAAGGAAAGAGTAACGGAAGGAAAGGAAGGCAAGGCAAAGCAAGGCAAGGCAAGTGTAACAAAAGGCAAGGCACGGCAAGGGGAAACAAGGCTAAGGAACGGCAACGCACGGCTACGCAATGCACGGCCAGGCAAGGAAAGGGTAACGCAAGGCAAGGCACGGTAAGGCAAGACAAGGCTAATGCACGACAACGCACGGCTAGGCAATGCACGGCCAGGCAAGGAAAGGGTAACGCAAGGCAAGGCACGGTGAGGCTAGGCAAGGCAAATGCACGACAACGCACGGCTAGGCAATGCACGGCAAGGCAAGGAAAGGGTAACGCAAGGCAAGGCACGGTCAGGCGAGGCAAGGCTAAGGCACGACAACGCAAGGCTAGGCAATGAACGGAAGGGAAGCAAAGAGTAACGGAAGGCAAGGAAGGCAAGGGAAATCAAGAGAAGGCAAGGGCAACGAAAGGAACGGCACGGTAAGGGGAAACAAAGCTAAGGCACGACAATGCAGGGCTAGGCAATGCACGGCAAGGAAAGGAAAGGGTAACGCAAGGCAAAGCACGGTGTGGCAAGACAAGGCAAATGCACGACAAAGCACGGCTAGGCAATGCACGGCAAGGCAAGGAAAAGGTAACTCAAGGCAAGGCACGGTCAGGGGAGGCAAGGCTAAGGCACGACAACGCAAGGCTAGGCAATGCACGGAAGGCAAGCAAAGAGTAACGGAAGGCAAGGAAGGCAAGGGAAAGCAGGGGAAGGCAAGGGTAACGAAAGGAACGGCACGGTAAGGGGAAACAAGGCTAAGGCACGACAACATAGGGCTAGGCAATGCAGGGCAAGGCAAGGAAAGGGTAACGCAAGGCAAGGCACGGTTCGGGGAGGAAGGCGAATGCACGACAACGCAAGGCTAGGCAATGCACGGAAGGCAAGCAAAGAGTAACGGAAGGCAAGGAAGGCAAGGCAAAGCAAGGCAAGGCAAGGGTAACAGAAGGAACGGCAAGGCAAGGGGAAACAAGGCTAAGGCACGGCAACGCACGGCTAGGCAATGCACGGCAAGGCAAGGAAAGGGTAACGCAAGGAAAGGCACGGTGAGGCAAGGCAAGGCTGATGCACGACAACGCACAGCTAGGCAATGCACGGCAAGGCAAGGAAAGGGTAACGCAAGGCAAGGCACGGTAAGGCGCGGCAAGGCTAAGGCACGACAACGCAAGGCTAGGCAATAAACGGAAGGCAAGCAAAGAGTAACGGAAGGCCAGGAAGGAAAGGGAAAGCAAGGCAAGACAAGGGTAACGGAAGGAACGGCACGGCAAGGGGAAACAAGGCTAAGGCACGGCAACGCACGGCTAGGCAATGCACGGCAAGGCAAGGAAAGGGTAACGCAAGGCAAGGCACGGTCAGGCGAGGCAAGGCTAAGGCACGACAACGCAAGGCTAGGCAGTGCACGGAAGGCAAGCAAAGAGGAACGGAAGGCAAGGAAGGCTAGGGAAAGCAGGGAAAGGCAAGGGTAACGGAAGGAACGGCACGGTAAGGGCAAACAAGACTAAGGCACGACAACACAGTGCTAGGCAATGCAGGGCAAGGCAAGGAAATGGTAACGCAAGGCAAGGCACGGTTTGGGGAGGCAAAGCTAATGCACGACAACGCAAGGCTAGGCAATGCACGGAAGGCAAGCAAAGAGTAACGGAAGGCAAGGAAGGCAAGGCAAAGCAAGGCAAGGCAAGTGTAACAAAAGGCAAGGCACGGCAAGGGGAAACAAGGCTAAGGAACGGCAACGCACGGCTACGCAATGCACGGCCAGGCAAGGAAAGGGTAACGCAAGGCAAGGCACGGTAAGGCAAGACAAGGCTAATGCACGACAACGCACGGCTAGGCAATGCACGGCCAGGCAAGGAAAGGGTAACGCAAGGCAAGGCACGGTGAGGCAAGGCAAGGCAAATGCACGACAACGCACGGCTAGGCAATGCACGGCAAGGCAAGGAAAGTGTAACGCAAGGCAAGGCACGGTCAGGCGAGGCAAGGCTAAGGCACGACAACGCAAGGCTAGGCAATGCACGGCAAGGCAAGGAAAGGGTAACGCAAGGCAAGGCACGGTGAGGCAAGGCAAGGCTGATGCACGACAACGCACGGCTAGGCAATGCACGGCAAGGCAAGGAAAGGGTAACGCAAGGCAAGGCACGGTCAGGCGAGGCAAGGCTAAGGCACGACAACGCAAGGCTAGGCAATGCACGGCAAGGCAAGGAAAGGGTAACGCAAGGCAAGGCACGGTAAGGCGAGGCAAGGCTAAGGCACGACAACGCAAGGCTAGGCAATGAACGGAAGGCAAGCAAAGAGTAACGGAAGGCAAGGAAGGCAAGGGAAAGCAAGGGAAGGCAAGGGTAACGAAAGGAACGGCACGGTAAGGGGAAACAAGGCTAAGGCACGACAATGCAGGGCTAGGCAATGCACGGCAAGGCAAGGAAAGGGTAACGCAAGGCAAAGCACGGTGGCACGACAACGCACGGCTAGGCAATGCACGGCAAGACAAGAAAAGGGTAACTCAAGGCAAGGCACGGTCAGGCGAGGCAAGGCTAAGGCACGACAACGCAAGGCTAGGCAATGCACGGCAAGGCAAGGAAAGGGTAACGCAAGCCAAGGCACGGTAAGGCGCGGCAAGGCTAAGGCACGACAACGCAAGGCTAGGCAATAAACGGAAGGCAAGCAAAGAGTAACGGAAGGCAAGGAAGGCAAGGGAAAGCAGGGGAAGGCAAGGGTAACGGAAGGAACGGCACGGTAAGGGGAAACAAGGCTAAGGCACGACAACACAGGGCTAGGCAATGCAGGGCAAGGCAAGGAAATGGTAACGCAAGGCAAGGCACGGTTTGGGGAGGCAAAGCTAATGCACGACAACGCAAGGCTAGGCAGTGCACGGCTAGGCAAGGAAAGAGTAACGGAAGGAAAGGAAGGCAAGGCAAAGCAAGGCAAGGCAAGTGTAACAAAAGGCAAGGCACGGCAAGGGGAAACAAGGCTAAGGAACGGCAACGCACGGCTACGCAATGCACGGCCAGGCAAGGAAAGGGTAACGCAAGGCAAGGCACGGTAAGGCAAGACAAGGCTAATGCACGACAACGCACGGCTAGGCAATGCACGGCCAGGCAAGGAAAGGGTAACGCAAGGCAAGGCACGGTGAGGCAAAGCAAGGCAAATGCACGACAACGCACGGCTAGGCAATGCACGGTAAGGCAAGGAAAGGGTAACGCAAGGCAAGGCACGGTCAGGCGAGGCAAGGCTAAGGCACGACAACGCAAGGCTAGGCAATGAACGGAAGGCAAGCAAAGAATAACGGAAGGCAAGGAAGGCTAGGGAAAGCAGGGAAAGGCAAGGGTAACGGAAGGAACGGCACGGTAAGTTCAAACAAGACTAAGGCACGACAACACAGGACTAGGCAATGCAGGGCAAGGCAAGGAAATGGTAACGCAAGGCAAGGCACGGTTTGGGGAGGCAAAGCTAATGCACGACAACGCAAGGCTAGGCAGTGCACGGCTAGACAAGGAAAGAGTAACGGAAGGAAAGGAAGGCAAGGCAAAGCAAGGCAAGGCAAGTGTAACAAAAGGCAAGGCACGGCAAGGGAAACAAGGCTAAGGAACGGCAACGCACGGCTATGCAATGCACGGCCAGGCAAGGAAAGGGTAACGCAAGGCAAGGCACGGTAAGGCAAGACAAGGCTAATGCACGACAACGCACGGCTAGGCAATGCACGGCCAGGCAAGGAAATGGTAACGCAAGGCAAGGCACGGTGAGGGAAGGCAAGGCAAATGCACGACAACGCACGGCTAGGCAATGCACGGCAAGGCAAGGAAAGGGTAACGCAAGGCAAGGCACGGTCAGGCGAGGCAAGGCTAAGGCACGACAACGCAAGGCTAGGCAATGAACGGAAGGCAAGCAAAGAGTAACGGAAGGCAAGGAAGGCAAGGGAAAGCAAGGGAAGGCAAGGGTAAGGAAAGGAACGGCACGGCAAGGGGAAACAAGGCTAAGGCACTGCAACGCACGGCTAGGCCATGCACGGCAAGGCAAGTAAAGGGTAACGCAAGGCAAGGCACGGTGAGGCAAGGCAAGGCTGATGCACGACAACGCACGGCTAGGCAATGCACGGCAAGGCAAGGAAAGGGTAACGCAAGTCAAGGCACGGTCAGGCGAGGCAAGGCTAAGGCACGACAACGCAAGGCTAGGCAATGCACGGCAAGGCAAGGATAGGGTAACGCAAGGCAAAGCACGGTAAGGCGCGGCAAGGCTAAGGCACGACAACGCAAGGCTAGGCAATAAACGGAAGGCAAGCAAAGAGTAACGGAAGGCAAGGAAGGCAAGGGAAAGCAGGGGAAGGCAAGGGTAACGGAAGGAACGGCACGGTAAGGGGAAACAAGGCTAAGGCACGACAACGCAGGGCTAGCCAATGCACGGCAAGGAAAGGAAAGGGTAACGCAAAGCAAGGCACCGTTACGCGAGGCAAGGCTAGGGCACGACAACGCAAGGCTAGGCAATGCACGGAAGGCAAGCAAAGAGTAACGGAAGGCCAGGAAGGCAAGGGAAAGCAAGGTAAGGCAAGGGTAACGGAAGGAACGGCACGGCAAGGGGAAACAAGGCTAAGGCACGGCAACGCACGGCTAGGCAATGCACGGCAAGGCAAGGAAAGGGTAATGCAAGGCAAGGCACTGTCAGGCGAGGCAAGGCTAAGGCACGACAACGCAAGGCTAGGCAATGCACGGAAGGAAAGCAAAGAGTAACGGAAGGCAATGAAAGGAAGGGAAAGCAAGGCAAGGTAAGTGTAACGCAAGGCAAGGCACGGTGAGGAAAGGCAAGGCTGATGCACGACAACGCACGGCTAGGCAATTCACGGCAAGGCAAGGACAGGGTAACGCAAGACAAGGCACGGTCAGGCGAGGCAAGGCTAAGGCACGACAACGCAAGGCTAGGCAATGCACGGAAGGCAAGCAAAGAGGAACGGAAGGCAAGGAAGGCT
Organism: Macrotis lagotis; assembly: GCF_037893015.1. NCBI lineage: Eukaryota > Metazoa > Chordata > Mammalia > Peramelemorphia > Peramelidae > Macrotis > Macrotis lagotis. The sequence goes on from NW_027422127.1 coordinate 15,142, forward strand.
AGGGAAAGCAGGGAAAGGCAAGGGTAACGGAAGGAACGGCACGGTAAGGGCAAACAAGACTAAGGCACGACAACACAGGGCTAGGCAATGCAGGGCAAGGCAAGGAAATGGTAACGCAAGGCAAGGCACGGTTTGGGGAGGCAAAGCTAATGCACGACAACGCAAGGCTAGGCAGTGCACGGCTAGGCAAGGAAAGAGTAACGGAAGGCAAGGAAGGCAAGGGAAAGCAAGGCAAGGCAAGCGTAACAAAAGGCAAGGCACGGCAAGGGGAAACAAGGCTAAGGAACGGCAACGCACGGCTACGCAATGCACGGCCAGGCAAGGAAAGGGTAATGCATGGCAAGGCACGGTAAGGCAAGACAAGGCTAATGCACGACAACGCACGGCTAGGCAATGCACGGCCAGGCAAGGAAAGGGTAACGCAAGGCAAGGAACGGTGAGGCAAGGCAAGGCAAATGCACGACAACGCACGGCTAGGCAATGCACGGCAAGGCAAGGAAAGGGTAACGCAAGGCAAGGCACGGTCAGGCGAGGCAAGGCTAAGGCACGACAACGCAAGGCTAGGCAATGAACGGAAGGCAAGCAAAGAGTAACGGAAGGCAAGGAAGGCAAGGGAAAGCAAGGGAAGGCAAGGGCAACGAAAGGAACGGCACGGTAAGGGGAAACAAAGCTAAGGCACGATAATGCAGGGCTAGGCAATGCACGGCAAGGCAAGGAAAGGGTAACGCAAGGCAAAGCACGGTGAGGCAAGACAAGGCAAATGCACGACAACGCACGGCTAGGCACTGCACGGCAAGGCAAGGAAAGGGTAACTCAAGGCAAGGCACGGTCAGGCGAGGCAAGGCTAAGGCACGACAACGCAAGGCTAGGCAATGCACGGAAGGCAAGCAAAGAGTAACGGAAGGCAAGGAAGGCAAGGGAAAGCAGGGGAAGGCAAGGGTAACGAAAGGAACGGCACGGTTAGGGGAAACAAGGCTAAGGCACGACAACACAGGGCTAGGCAATGCACGGCAAGGTAAGGAAAGGGTAACGCAAGGCAAGGCACGGTGAGGCAAGGCAAGGCTGATGCACGACAACGCACGGCTAGGCAATGCACGGCAAGGCAAGGAAAGGGTAACGCAAGGCAAGGCACGGTCAGGCGAGGCAAGGCTAAGGCACGACAACGCAAGGCTAGGCAATGCACGGCAAGGCAAGGAAAGGGTAACGCAAGGCAAGGCACGGTAAGGCGCGGCAAGGCTAAGGCACGACAACGCAAGGCTAGGCAATAAACGGAAGGCAAGCAAAGAGTAACGGAAGGCAAGGAAGGCAAGGGAAAGCAGGGGAAGGCAAGGGTAACGGAAGGAACGGCACGGTAAGGGGAAACAAGGCTAAGGCACGACAACGCAGGGCTAGCCAATGCACGGCAAGGAAAGGAAAGGGTAACGCAAGGCAAGGCACCGTTACGCGAGGCAAGGCTAAGGCACGACAACGCAAGGCTAGGCAATGCACGGAAGGCAAGCAAAGAGTAACGGAAGGCATGGAAGGCAAGGGAAAGCACGGCAAGGCAAGGGTAACGGAAGGAACGGCACGGCAAGGGGAAACAAGGCTAAGGCACGTCAACGCACGGCTAGGCAATGCACGGCAAGGCAAGGAAAGGGTAACGCAAGGCAAGGCACGTTAAGGTAAGGCAAGGCTGATGCACGACAACGCACGGCTAGGCAATGCACGGCAAGTCAAGGAAAGGGTAACGCAAGGCAAGGCACGGTCAGGCGAGGCAAGGCTGAGGCACGACAACGCAAGGCTAGGCAATGCACGGAAGGCAAGGAAAGAGTAACGGAAGGCAAGGCACGGCAAGGCAAGGCAAGGCTAAGGCACGACAACGCAAGGCTAGGCAGTGCACGGCTAGGCAAGGAAAGAGTAACGGAAGGAAAGGAAGGCAAGGCAAAGCAAGGCAAGGCAAGTGTAACAAAAGGCAAGGCACGGGAAGGGGAAACAAGGCTAAGGCACGACAACGCAGGTTAGCCAATGCACGGCAAGGAAAGGAAAGGGTAACGCAAGGCAAGGCACCGTTACGCGAGGCAAGGCTAAGGCACGACAACGCAAGGCTAGGCAATGCACGGAAGGCAAGCAAAGAGTAACGGAAGGCAAGGAAGGCAAGGGAAAGCAAGGCAAGGCAAGGGTAACGGAAGGAACGGCACGGCAAGGGGAAACAAGGCTAAGGCACGGAAACGCACGGCTAGGCAAGGCACGGCAAGGCAAGGAAAGGGTAACGCAAGGCAAGGCACTGTCAGGCGAGGCAAGGCTAAGACACGACAACGCAATGCTAGGCAATGCACGGAAGGAAAGCAAAGAGTAACGGAAGGCAATGAAAGTAAGGGAAAGCAAAGCAAGGTAAGGGTAACGCAAGGCAAGGCACGGTAAGGCAAGACAAGGCTAATGCACGACAACGCACGGCTAGGCAATTCACGGCAAGGCAAGGAAAGGGTAACGCAAGGCAAGGCACGGTCAGGCGAGGCAAGGCTAAGGCACGACAACGCAAGGCTAGGCAATGCACGGAAGGCAAGCAAAGAGGAACGGAAGGCAAGGAAGTCTAGGGAAAGCAGGGAAAGGCAAGGGTAACGGAAGGAACGGCACGGTAAGGGCAAACAAGACTAAGGCACGACAACACAGGGCTAGGCAATGCAGGGCAAGGCAAGGAAATGGTAACGCAAGGCAAGGCACGGTTTGGGGAGGCAAAGCTAATGCACGACAACGCAAGGCTAGGCAGTGCACGGCTAGCCAAGGAAAGAGTAACGGAAGTAAAGGAAGGCAAGGCAAAGCAAGGCAAGGCAAGTGTAACAAAAGGCAAGGCACGGCAAGGTGAAACAAGGCTAAGGAACGGCAACGCACGGCTACGCAATGCACGGCCAGGCAAGGAAAGGGTAACGCAAGGCAAGGCACGGTAAGGCAAGACAAGGCTAATGCACGACAACGCACGGCTAGGCAATGCACGGCCAGGCAAGGAAAGGGTAACGCAAGGCAAGGCACGGTGAGGCAAGGCAAGGCAAATGCACGACCACGCACGGCTAGGCAATGCACGGCAAGGCAAGGAAAGGGTAACGCAAGGCAAGGCACGGTCAGGCGAGGCAAGGCTAAGGCACGACAACGCAAGGCTAGGCAATGAACGGAAGGCAAGCAAAGAGTAACGTAAGGCAAGGAAGGCAAGGGAAAGCAAGGGAAGGCAAGGGCAACGAAAGGAACGGCACGGTAAGGGGAAACAAACCTAAGGCACGACAATGCAGGGCTAGGCAATGCACGGCAAGGCAAGGAAAGGGTAACGCAAGGCAAATCACGGTGAGGCAAGACAAGGCAAATGCACGACAACGCACGGCTAGGCAATGCACGGCAAGGCAAGGAAAGGGTAACTCAAGGCAAGGCACGGTCAGGCGAGGCAAGGCTAAGGCACGACAACGCAAGGCTAGGCAATGCACGGAAGGCAAGCAAAGAGTAACGGAAGGCAAGGAAGGCAAGGGAAAGCAGGGGAAGGCAAGGGTAACGAAAGGAACGGCACGGTAAGGGGAAACAAGGCTAAGGCACGACAACACAGGGCTAGGCAATGCAGGGCAAGGCAAGGAAAGGGTAACGCAAGGCAAGGCACGGTGAGGGAGGCAAAGCTAATGCACGACAACGCAAGGCTAGGCAGTGCACGGCTAGGCAAGGAAAGAGTAACGGAAGGCAAGGAAGGCAAGGCAAAGCAAGGCAAGGCAAGGGTAACAGAATGAACGGCACGGCAAGGGGAAACAAGGCTAAGGAACGGCAACGCACGGCTACGAAATGCACGGCAAGGCAAGGAAAGGGTAACGCAAGGCAAGGCACGGTGAGGCAAGGCAAGGTTGATGCACGACAACGCACGGCTAGGCAATGCACGGCAAGGCAAGGAAAGGGTAACGCAAGGCAAGGCACGGTCAGGCGAGGCAAGGCTAAGGCAAGACAACGCAAGGCTAGGCAATGCACGGCAAGGCAAGGAAAGGGTAACGCAAGGCAAGGCACGGTGAGGCAAGTCAAGGCTGATGCACGACAACGCACGGCTAGGCAATGCACGGCAAGGCAAGGAAAGGGTAACGCAAGGCAAGGCACGGTCAGGCGAGGCAAGGGTATGGCACGACAACACAAGGCTAGGCAATGCACGGCAAGGCAAGGAAAGGGTAACGCAAGGCAAGGCACGGTAAGGCGCGGCAAGGCTAAGGCACGACAACGCACGGCTAGGCAATGCACGGCAAGGCAAGGAAAGGGTAACGCAAGGCAAGGCACTGTCAGGCGAGGCAAGGCTAAGGCACGACAACGCAAGGCTAGGCAATGCACAGGAAGGAAAGCAAAGAGTAACGGAAGGCAATGAAAGGAAGGGAAAGGAAGGCAAGGTAAGGGTAACGCAAGGCAAGGCACGGTGAGGCAAGGCAAGGCTGATGCACGACAACGCACGGCTAGGCAATTCACGGCAAGGCAAGGAAAGGGTAACGCAAGGCAAGGCACGGTAAGGCGCGGCAAGGCTAAGGCACGACAACGCAAGGCTAGGCAATAAACGGAAGGCAAGCAAAGAGTAACGGAAGGCAAGGAAGGCAAGGGAAAGCAGGGGAAGGCAAGGGTAACGGAAGGAACGGCACGGTAAGGGGAAACAAGGCTAAGGCACGACAACGCAGGGCTAGCCAATGCACGGCAAGGAAAGGAAAGGGTAACGCAAGGCAAGGCACCGTTACGCGAGGCAAGGCTAGGGCATGACAACGCAAGGCTAGGCAATGCACGGAAGGCAAGCAAAGAGTAACGGAAGGCCAGGAAGGCAAGGGAAAGCAAGGCAAGGCAAGGGTAACGGAAGGAACGGCACGGCAAGGGGAAACAAGGCTAAGGCACGGCAACGCACGGCTAGGCAATGCACGGCAAGGCAAGGAAAGGGTAACGCAAGGCAAGGTACGGTCAGGCGAGGCAAGGCTAAGGCACGACAACGCAAGGCTAGGCAATGCACGGAAGGCAAGCAAAGAGGAACGGAAGGCAAGGAAGGCTAGGGAAAGCAGGGAAAGGCAAGGATAACGGAAGGAACGGCACGGTAAGGGCAAACAAGACTAAGGCACGACAACACAGTGCTAGGCAATGCAGGGCAAGGCAAGGAAATGGTAACGCAAGGCAAGGCACGGTTTGGGGAGGCAAAGCTAATGCACGACAACGCAAGGCTAGGCAGTGCACGGCTAGGCAAGGAAAGAGTAACGGAAGGAAAGGAAGGCAAGGCAAAGCAAGGCAAGGCAAGTGTAACAAAAGGCAAGGCACGGCAAGGGGAAACAAGGCTAAGGAACGGCAACGCACGGCTACGCAATGCACGGCCAGGCAAGGAAAGGGTAACGCAAGGCAAGGCACGGTAAGGCAAGACAAGGCTAATGCACGACAACGCACGGCTAGGCAATGCACGGCCAGGCAAGGAAAGGGTAACGCAAGGCAAGGCACGGTGAGGCAAGGCAAGGCAAATGCACGACAACGCACGGCTAGGCAATGCACGGCAAGGCAAGGAAAGGGTAACGCAAGGCAAGGCACGGTCAGGCGAGGCAAGGCTAAGGCACGACAACGCAAGGCTAGGCAATGCACGGCAAGGCAAGGAAAGGGTAACGCAAGGCAAGGCACGGTGAGGCAAGGCAAGGCTGATGCACGACAACGCACGGCTAGGCAATGCACGGCAAGGCAAGGAAAGGGTAACGCAAGGCAAGGCACGGTCAGGCGACGCAAGGCTAAGGCACGACAACGCAAGGCTAGGCAATGCACGGCAAGGCAAGGAAAGGGTAACGCAAGGCAAGGCACGGTAATGCGAGGCAAGGCTAAGGCACGACAACGCAAGGCTAGGCAATGAACGGAAGGCAAGTAAAGAGTAACGGAAGGCAAGGAAGGCAAGGGAAAGCAAGGGAAGGCAAGGGCAACGAAAGGAACGGCACGGTAAGGGGAAACAAAGCTAAGGCACGACAATGCAGGGCTAGGCAATGCACGGCAAGGCAAGGAAAGGGTAACGCAAGGCAAAGCACGGTGAGGCAAGACAAGGCAAATGCACGACAACGCACGGCTAGGCAATGCACGGCAAGGCAAGAAAAGGGTAACTCAAGGCAAGGCACGGTCAGGCGAGGCAAGGCTAAGGCACGACAACGCAAGGCTAGGCAATGCACGGCAAGGCAAGGAAAGGGTAACGCAAGGCAAGGCACGGTAAGGCGAGGCAAGGCTAAGGCACGACAACGCAAGGCTAGGCAATGAACGGAAGGCAAGCAAAGAGTAACGGAAGGCAAGGAAGGCAAGGGAAAGCAGGGGAAGGCAAGGGTAACGGAAGGAACGGCACGGTAAGGGGAAACAAGGCTAAGGCACGACAACACAGTGCTAGGCAATGCAGGGCAAGGCAAGGAAATGGTAACGCAAGGCAAGGCACGGTTTGGGGAGGCAAAGCTAATGCACGACAACGCAAGGCTAGGCAGTGCACGGCTAGGCAAGGAAAGAGTAACGGAAGGAAAGGAAGGCAAGGCAAAGCAAGGCAAGGCAAGTGTAACAAAAGGCAAGGCACGGCAAGGGGAAACAAGGCTAAGGAACGGCAACGCACGGCTACGCAATGCACGGCCAGGCAAGGAAAGGGTAACGCAAGGCAAGGCACGGTAAGGCAAGACAAGGCTAATGCACGACAACGCACGGCTAGGCAATGCACGGCCAGGCAAGGAAAGGGTAACGCAAGGCAAGGCACGGTTAGGCAAGGCAAGGCAAATGCACGACAACGCACGGCTAGGCAATGCACGGCAAGGCAAGGAAAGGGTAACGCAAGGCAAGGCACGGTCAGGCGAGGCAAGGCTAAGGCACGACAACGCAAGGCTAGGCAATGAACGGAAAGCAAGCAAAGAATAACGGAAGGCAAGGAAGGCTAGGGAAAGCAGGGAAAGGCAAGGGTAACGGAAGGAACGGCACGGTAAGGGCAAACAAGACTAAGGCACGACAACACAGGGCTAGGCAATGCAGGGCAAGGCAAGGAAATGGTAACGCAAGGCAAGGCACGGTTTGGGGAGGCAAAGCTAATGCACGACAACGCAAGGCTAGGCAGTGCACGGCTAGGCAAGGAAAGAGTAACGGAAGGAAAGGAAGGCAAGGCAAAGCAAGGCAAGGCAACTGTAACAAAAGGCAAGGCACGGCAAGGGAAACAAGGCTAAGGAACGGCAACGCACGGCTATGCAATGCACGGCCAGGCAAGGAAAGGGTAACGCAAGGCAAGGCACGGTAAGGCAAGACAAGGCTAATGCACGACAACGCACGGCTAGGCAATGCACGGCCAGGCAAGGAAATGGTAACGCAAGGCAAGGCACGGTGAGGGAAGGCAAGGCTAATGCACGACAACGCACGGCTAGGCAATGCACGGCAAGGCAAGGAAAGGGTAACGCAAGGCAAGGCACGGTCAGGCGAGGCAAGGCTAAGGCACGACAACGCAAGGATAGGCAATGCACGGAAGGCAAGCAAAGAGTAACGGAAGGCAAGGAAGGCAAGGGAAAGCAAGGGAAGGCAAGGGTAAGGAAAGGAACGGCACGGCAAGGGGAAACAAGGCTAAGGCACTGCAACGCACGGCTAGGCCATGCACGGCAAGGCAAGGAAAGGGTAACGCAAGGCAAGGCACGGTGAGGCAAGGCAAGACTGATGCACGACAACGCACGGCTAGGCAATGCACGGCAAGGCAAGGAAAGGGTAACGCAAGTCAAGGCACGGTCAGGCGAGGCAAGGCTAAGGCACGACAACGCAAGGCTAGGCAATGCACGGCAAGGCAAGGAAAGGGTAACGCAAGGCAAGGCACGGTAAGGCGCGGCAAGGCTAAGGCACGACAACGCAAGGCTAGGCAATAAACGGAAGGCAAGCAAAGAGTAACGGAAGGCAAGGAAGGCAAGGGAAAGCAGGGGAAGGCAAGGGTAACGGAAGGAACGGCACGGTAAGGGGAAACAAGGCTAAGGCACGACAACGCAGGGCTAGCCAATGCACGGCAAGGAAAGGAAAGGGTAACGCAAAGCAAGGCACCGTTACGCGAGGCAAGGCTAGGGCACGACAACGCAAGGCTAGGCAATGCACGGAAGGCAAGCAAAGAGTAACGGAAGGCCAGGAAGGCAAGGGAAAGCAAGGTAAGGCAAGGGTAATGGAAGGAACGGCACGGCAAGGGGAAACAAGGCTAAGGCACGGCAACGCACGGCTAGGCAATGCACGGCAAGGCAAGGAAAGGGTAACGCAAGGCAAGGCACTGTCAGGCGAGGCAAGGCTAAGGCACGACAACGCAAGGCTAGGCAATGCACGGAAGGAAAGCAAAGAGTAACGGAAGGCAATGAAAGGAAGGGAAAGCAAGGCAAGGTAAGTGTAACGCAAGGCAAGGCAAGGTGAGGCAAGGCAAGGCTGATGCACGACAACGCACGGCTAGGCAATTCACGGCAAGGCAAGGACAGGGTAACGCAAGGCAAGGCACGGTCAGGCGAGGCAAGGCTAAGGCACGACAACGCAAGGCTAGGCAATGCACGGAAGGCAAGCAAAGAGGAACGGAAGGCAAGGAAGGCTAGGGAAAGCAGGGAAAGGCAAGGGTAACGGAAGGAACGGCACGGTAAGGGCAAACAAGACTAAGGCACGACAACACAGGGCTAGGCAATGCAGGGCAAGGCAAGGAAATGGTAACGCAAGGCAAGGCACGGTTTGGGGAGGCAAAGCTAATGCACGACCACGCAAGGCTAGGCAGTGCACGGCTAGGCAAGAAAGAGTAACGGAAGGCAAGGAAGGCAAGGGAAAGCAAGGCAAGGCAAGCGTAACAAAAGGCAAGGCACGGCAAGGGGAAAGAAGGCTAAGGAACGGCAACGCACGGCTACGCAATGCACGGCCAGGCAAGGAAAGGGTAACGCAAGGCAAGGAACGGTGAGGCAAGGAAAGGCAAATGCACGACAACGCACGGCTAGGCAATGCACGGCCAGGCAAGGAAAGGGTAACGCAAGGCAAGGAACGGTGAGGCAAGGCAAGGCAAATGCACGACAACGCACGGCTAGGCAATGCACGGCAAGGCAAGGAAAGGGTAACGCAAGGCAAGGCACGGTCAGGCGAGGCAAGGCTAATGCACGACAACGCAAGGCTAGGCAATGAACGGAAGGCAAGCAAAGAGTAACGGAAGGCAAGGAAGGCAAGGGAAAGCAAGGGAAGGCAAGGGCAACGAAAGGAACGGCACGGTAAGGGGAAACAAAGCTAAGGCACGACAATGCAGGGCTAGGCAATGCACGGCAAGGCAAGGAAAGGGTAACGCAAGGCAAAGCACGGTGAGGCAAGACAAGGCAAATGCACGACAATGCACGGCTAGGCACTGCACGGCAAGGCAAGGAAAGGGTAACTCAAGGCAAGGCACGGTCAGGCGAGGCAAGGCTAAGGCACGACAACGCAAGGCTAGGCAATGCACGGAAGGCAAGCAAAGAGTAACGGAAGGCAAGGAAGGCAAGGGAAAGCAGGGGAAGGCAAGGGTAACGAAAGGAACGGCACGGTAAGGGGAAACAAGGCTAAGGCACGACAACACAGGGCTAGGCAATGCACGGCAAGGTAAGGAAAGGGTAACGCAAGGCAAGGCACGGTGACGCAAGGCAAGGCTGATGCACGACAACGCACGGCTAGGCAATGCACGGCAAGGCAAGGAAAGGGTAACGCAAGGCAAGGCACGGTCAGGCGAGGCAAGGCTAAGGCACGACAACGCAAGGCTAGGCAATGCACGGCAAGGCAAGGAAAGGGTAACGCAAGGCAAGGCACGGTAAGGCGCGGCAAGGCTAAGGCACGACAACGCAAGGCTAGGCAATAAACGGAAGGCAAGCAAAGAGTAACGGAAGGCAAGGAAGGCAAGGGAAAGCAGGGGAAGGCAAGGGTAACGGAAGGAACGGCACGGTAAGGGGAAACAAGGCTAAGGCACGACAACGCAGGGCTAGCCAATGCACGGCAAGGAAAGGAAAGGGTAACGCAAGGCAAGGCACCGTAACGCGAGGCAAGGCTAGGGCATGACAACGCAAGGCTAGGCAATGCACGGAAGGCAAGCAAAGAGTAACGGAAGGCCAGGAAGGCAAGGGAAAGCAAGGCAAGGCAAGGGTAACGGAAGGAACGGCACGGCAAGGGGAAACAAGGCTAAGGCACGGCAACGCACGGCTAGGCAATGCACGGCAAGGCAAGGAAAGGGTAACGCAAGGCAAGGCACGGTGAGGCAAGGCAAGGCTGATGCACGACAACGCAAGGCTAGGCAATGCACGGCAAGGCAAGGAAAGGGTAACGCAAGGCAAGGCACGGTAAGGCGCGGCAAGGCTAAGGCACGACAACGCAAGGCTAGGCAATAAACGGAAGGCAAGCAAAGAGTAACGGAAGGCAAGGAAGGCAAGGGAAAGCAGGGGAAGGCAAGGGTAACGGAAGGAACGGCACGGTAAGGGGAAACAAGGCTAAGGCACGACAACAGAGGGCTAGGCAATGCAGGGCAAGGCAAGGAAATGGTAACGCAAGGCAAGGCACGGTTTGGGGAGGCAAAGCTAATGCACGACAACGCAAGGCTAGGCAGTGCACGGCTAGGCAAGGAAAGAGTAACGGAAGGAAAGGAAGGCAAGGCAAAGCAAGGCAAGGCAAGTGTAACAAAATGCAAGGCACGGCAAGGGGAAACAAGGCTAACGAACGGCAACGCATGGCTACGCAATGCACGGCCAGGCAAGGAAAGGGTAACGCAAGGCAAGGCACGGTAAGGCAAGACAAGGCTAATTCACGACAACGCACGGCTAGGCAATGCACGGCCAGGCAAGGAAAGGGTAACGCAAGGCAAGGCACGGTGAGGCAAGGCAAGGCAAATGCACGACAACGCACGGCTAGGCAATGCACGGCAAGGCAAGGAAAGGGTAACGCAAGGCAAGGCACGGTCAGGCGAGGCAAGGCTAAGGCACGACAACGCAAGGCTAGGCAATGAACGGAAGGCAAGCAAAGAGTAACGGAAGGCAAGGAAGGCAAGGGAAAGCAAGGGAAGGCAAGGGCAACGAAAGGAACGGCACGGTAAGGGGAAACAAAGCTAAGGCACGACAATGCAGGGCTAGGCAATGCACGGCAAGGCAAGGAAAGGGTAACGCAAGGCAAAGCACGGTGAGGCAAGACAAGGCAAATGCACGACAACGCACGGCTAGGCAATGCACGGCAAGGCAAGGAAAGGGTAACTCAAGGCAAGGCACGGTCAGGCGAGGCAAGGCTAAGGCACGACAACTCAAGGCTAGGCAATGCACGGAAGGCAAGCAAAGAGTAACGGAAAGCAAGGAAGGCAAGGGAAAGCAGGGGAAGGCAAGGGTAACGAAAGGAACGGCACGGTAAGGGGAAACAAGGCTAAGGCACGACAACACAGGGCTAGGCAATGCACGGCAAGGCAAGGAAAGGGTAACGCAAGGCAAGGCACGGTGAGGCAAGGCAAGGCTGATGCACGACAACGCACGGCTAGGCAATGCACGGCAAGGCAAGGAAAGGGTAACGCAAGGCAAGGCACGATCAGGCGAGGCAAGGCTAAGGCACGACAACGCACGGCTAGGCAATGCACGGCAAGGCAAGGAAAGGGTAACGCAAGGCAAGGCACGGTAAGGCGCGGCAAGGCTAAGGCACGACAACGCAAGGCTAGGCAATAAACGGAAGGCAAGCAAAGAGTAACGGAAGGCAAGGAAGGCAAGGGAAAGCAAGGCAAGGCAAGGGTAACCGAAGGAACGGCACGACAAGGGGAAACAAGGCTAAGACACGACAATGCACGGCTAGGCAAGGCACGGCAAGGCAAGGAAAGGGTAACGCAAGGCAAGGCACGGTGAGGCAAGGCAAGGTTGATGCACGACAACGCACGGCTAGGCAATGCACGGCAAGGCAAGGAAAGGGTAACGCAAGTCAAGGCACGGTCAGGCGAGGAAAGGCTAAGGCACGACAACGCAAGGCTAGGCAATGCACGGCAAGGCAAGGAAAGGGTAACGCAAGGCAAGGCACGGTAAGGCGCGGCAAGGCTAAGGCACGACAACGCAAGGCTAGGCAATAAACGGAAGGCAAGCAAAGAGTAACGGAAGGCAAGGAAGGCAAGGGAAAGCAGGGGAAGGCAAGGGTAACGGAAGGAACGGCACGGTAAGGGGAAACAAGGCTAAGGCACGACAACGCAGGGCTAGCCAATGCACGGCAAGGAAAGGAAAGGGTAACGCAAAGCAAGGCACCGTTACGCGAGGCAAGGCTAGGGCACGACAACGCAAGGCTAGGCAATGCACAGAAGGCAAGCAAAGAGTAACGGAAGGCCAGGAAGGCAAGGGAAAGCAAGGTAAGGCAAGGGTAACGGAAGGAACGGCACGGCAAGGGGAAACAAGGCTAAGGCACGGCAACGCACGGCTAGGCAATGCACGGCAAGGCAAGGAAAGGGTAACGCAAGGCAAGGCACTGTCAGGCGAGGCAAGGCTAAGGCACGACAACGCAAGGCTAGGCAATGCACGGAAGGAAAGCAAAGAGTAACGGAAGGCAATGAAAGGAAGGGAAAGCAAGGCAAGGTAAGGGTAACGCAAGGCAAGGCACGGTGAGGCTAGGCAAGGCTGATGCACGACAACGCACGGCTAGGCAATTCACGGCAAGGCAAGGACAGGGTAACGCAAGGCAAGGCACGGTCAGGCGAGGCAAGGCTAAGGCACGACAACGCAAGGCTAGGCAATGCACGGAAGGCAAGCAAAGAGGAACGGAAGGCAAGGAAGGCTAGGGAAAGCAGGGAAAGGCAAGGGTAACGGAAGGAACGGCACGGTAAGGGCAAACAAGACTAAGGCACGACAACACAGGGCTAGGCAATGCAGGGCAAGGCAAGGAAATGGTAACGCAAGGCAAGGCACGGTTTGGGGAGGCAAAGCTAATGCACGACAACGCAAGGCTAGGCAGTGCACGGCTAGGCAAGAAAGAGTAACGGAAGGCAAGGAAGGCAAGGGAAAGCAAGGCAAGGCAAGCGTAACAAAAGGCAAGGCACGGCAAGGGGAAAAAAGGCTAAGGAACGGCAACGCACGGCTACGCAATGCACGGCCAGGCAAGGAAAGGGTAACGCAAGGCAAGGAACGGTGAGGCAAGGCAAGGCAAATGTACGACAACGCACGGCTAGGCAATGCACGGCCAGGCAAGGAAAGGGTAACGCAAGGCAAGGAACGGTGAGGCAAGGCAAGGCAAATGCACGACAACGCACGGCTAGGCAATGCACGGCAAGGCAAGGAAAGGGTAACGCAAGGCAAGGCACGGTCAGGCGAGGCAAGGCTAAGGCACGACAACGCAAGGCTAGGCAATGAACGGAAGGCAAGCAAAGAGTAACGGAAGGCAAGGAAGGCAAGGGAAAGCAAGGGAAGGCAAGGGCAACGAAAGGAACGGCACGGTAAGGGGAAACAAAGCTAAGGCACGACAATGCAGGGCTAGGCAATGCACGGCAAGGCAAGGAAAGGGTAACGCAAGGCAAAGCACGGTGAGGCAAGACAAGGCTGATGCACGACAACGCACGGCTAGGCAACGCACGGCAAGGCAAGGAAAGGGTAACGCAAGGCAAGGCACGATCAGGCGAGGCAAGGCTAAGGCACGACAACGCAAGGCTAGGCAATGCACGGAAGGCAAGGAAAGGGTAACGCAAGGCAAGGCACGGTAAGGCGCGGCAAGGCTAAGGCACGACAACGCAAGGCTAGGCAATAAACGGAAGGCAAGCAAAGTGTAACGGAAGGCAAGGAAGGCAAGGGAAAGCAAGGCAAGGCAAGGGTAACAGAAGGAACGGCACGGCAAGGGGAAACAAGGCTAAGGCACGGCAACGCACGGCTAGGCAATGCACGGCAAGGCAAGGAAAGGGTAACGCAAGGCAAGGCACGGTGAGGCAAGGCAAGGCTGTTGCACGACAACGCACGGCTAGGCAATGCACGGCAAGGCAAGGAAAGGGTAACGCAAGTCAAGGCACGGTCAGGCGAGGCAAGGCTAAGGCACGACAACGCAAGGCTAGGCAATGCACGGCAAGGCAAGGAAAGGGTAACGCAAGGCAAGGCACGGTAAGGCGCGGCAAGGCTAAGGCACGACAACGCAAGGCTAGGCAATAAACGGAAGGCAAGCAAAGAGTAACGGAAGGCAAGGAAGGCAAGGGAAAGCAGGGGAAGGCAAGGGTAACGGAAGGAACGGCACGGTAAGGGGAAACAAGGCTAAGGCACGACAACGCAGGGCTAGCCAATGCACGGCAAGGAAAGGAAAGGGTAACGCAAAGCAAGGCACCGTTACGCGAGGCAAGACTAGGGCACGACAACGCAAGGCTAGGCAATGCACGGAAGGCAAGCAAAGAGTAACGGAAGGCCAGGAAGGCAAGGGAAAGCAAGGTAAGGCAAGGGTAACGGAAGGAACGGCACGGCAAGGGGAAACAAGGCTAAGGCACGGCAACGCACGGCTAGGCAATGCACGGCAAGGCAAGGAAAGGGTAACGCAAGGCAAGGCACTGTCAGGCGAAGCAAGGCTAAGGCACGACAACGCAAGGCTAGGCAATGCACGGAAGGCAAGCAAAGAGTAACGGAAGGCAAGGAAGGCAAGGGAAAGAAATGCAAGGCAAGGGTAACAGAAGGAACGGCTCCTCAAGGGGAAACAAGGCTAAGGGACGGCAACGCACGGCTAGGCAATGCAGGGCAAGGCAAGGAAAGGGTAACGCAAGGCAAGGCACGGTTTGGGGAGGAAGGCGAATGCACGACAACGCAAGGCTAGGCAATGCACGGAAGGCAAGCAAAAAGTAACGGAAGGCAAGGAAGGCTAGGGAAAGCAGGGAAAGGCAAGGGTAACGGAAGGAACGGCACGGTAAGGGTAAACAAGACTAAGGCACGACAACACAGGGCTAGGCAATGCAGGGCAAGGCAAGGAAATGGTAAGGCAAGGCAAGGCACGGTTTGGGGAGGCAAAGCTAATGCACGACAACGCAAGGCTAGGCAGTGCACGGCTAGGCAAGGAAAGAGTAACGGAAGGAAAGGAAGGCAAGGCAAAGCAAGGCAAGGCAAGTGTAACAAAAGGCAAGGCACGGCAAGGGGAAACAAGGCTAAGGCACGACAACGCAGGGTTAGCCAATGCACGGCAAGGAAAGGAAAGGGTAACGCAAGGCAAGGCACCGTTACGCGAGGCAAGGCTAAGGCACGACAACGCAAGGCTAGGCAATGCACGGAAGGCAAGCAAAGAGTAACGGAAGGCAAGGAAGGCAAGGGAAAGCAAGGCAAGGCAAGGGTAACGGAAGGAACGGCACAGCAAGGGGAAACAAGGCTAAGGCACGACAACGCAGGGCTAGCCAATGCACGGCAAGGAAAGGAAAGGGTAACGCAAGGCAAGGCACGGTGAGGTACGGCAAGGCTGATGCACGACAACGCACGGCTAGGCAATGCACGGCAAGGCAAGGAAAGGGTAACGCAAGGCAAGGCACGGTCAGGCGAGGCAAGGCTAAGGCACGACAACGCAAGGCTAGGCAATGCACGGCAAGGCAAGGAAAGGGTAACGAAAGGCAAGGCACGGTAAGGCGCGGCAAGGCTAAGGCACGACAACGCAAGGCTAGGCAATAAACGGAAGGCAAGCAAAGAGTAACGGAAGGCAAGGAAGGCAAGGGAAAGCAGGGGAAGGCAAGGGTAACGGAAGGAACGGCACGGCAAGGGGAAACAAGGCTAAGGCACGACAACACAAGGCTAGGCAATGCACGGAAGGCAAGCAAAGAGTAACGGAAGGCAAGGAAGGCAAGGGAATGCAGGGAAAGGCAAGGGTAACGGAAGGAACGGCACGGTAAGGGCAAACAAGACTAAGGCACGACAACACAGGGCTAGGCAATGCAGGGCAAGGCAAGGAAATGGTAACGCATGGCAAGGCACGGTTTGGGGAGGCAAAGCTAATGCACGACAACGCAAGGCTAGGCAGTGCACGGCTAGGCAAGGAAAGAGTAACGGAAGGAAAGGAAGGCAAGGCAAAGCAAAGCAAGGCAAGTGTAACAAAAGGCAAGGCACGGCAAGGGGAAACAAGGCTAAGGAACGGCAACGCACGGCTACGCAATGCACGGCCAGGCAAGGAAAGGGTAACGCAAGGCAAGGCACGGTAAGGCAAGACAAGGCTAATGCACGACAACGCACGGCTAGGCAATGCACGGCCAGGCAAGGAAAGGGTAACGCAAGGCAAGGCACGGTGAGGCAAAGTAAGGCAAATGCACGACAACGCACGGCTAGGTAATGCACGGCAAGGCAAGAAAAGGGTAACGGAAGGCAAGGCACGGTCAGCCGAGGCAAGGCTAAGGCACGACAACGCAAGGCTAGGCAATGAACGGAAGGCAAGCAAAGAGTAACGGAAGGCAAGGAAGGCAAGGGAAAGCAAGGGAAGGCAAGGGTAAGGAAAGGAACGGCACGGCAAGGGGAAACAAGGCTAAGGCACTGAAACGCACGGCTAGGCAATGCACGGCAAGGCAAGGAAAGGGTAACGCAAGGCAAGGCACGGTGAGGCAAGGCAAGGCTGATGCACGACAACGCACGGCTAGGCAATGCACGGCAAGGCAAGGAAAGGGTAACGCAAGGCAAGGCACGGTCAGGCGAGGCAAGGCTAAGGCACGACAACGCAAGGCTAGGCAATGCACGGCAAGGCAAGGAAAGGGTAACGCAAGGCAAGGCACGGTAAGGCGCGGCAAGGCTAAGGCAGGACAACGGAAGGCTTGGCAATACACGGAAGGCAAGCAAAGAGTAACGGAAGCTAAGGAAGGCAAGGGAAAGCAGGGGAAGGCAAGGGTAACGGAAGGAACGGCACGGTAAGGGGAAACAAGGCTAAGGCACGACAACGCAGGGCTAGCCAATGCACGGCAAGTAAAGGAAAGGGTAACGCAAAGCAAGGCACCGTTACGCGAGGCAAGGCTAGGGCACGACAACGCAAGGCTAGGCAATGCACGGAAGGCAAGCATAGAGTAACGGAAGGCCAGGAAGGCAAGGGAAAGCAAGGCAAGGCAAGGGTAACGGAAGGAACGGCACGGCAAGGGGAAACAAGGCTAAGGCACGGCGACGCACGGCTAGGCAATGCACGGCAAGGCAAGGAAAGGGTAACGCAAGGCAAGGCACTGTCAGGCGAGGCAAGTCTAAGGCACGACAACGCAAGGCTAGGCAATGCACGGAAGGAAAGCAAAGAGGAACGGAAGGCAAGGAAGGCTAGGGAAAGCAGGGAAAGGCAAGGGTAACGGAAGGAACGGCACGGTAAGGGCAAACAAGACTAAGGCACGACAACACAGGGCTAGGCAATGCAGGGCAAGGCAAGGAAATGGTAACGCAAGGCAAGGCACGGTTTGGGGAGGCAAAGCTAATGCACGACAACGCAAGGCTAGGCAGTGCACGGCTAGGCAAGGAAAGAGTAACGGAAGGCAAGGAAGGCAAGGGAAAGCAAGGCAAGGCAAGCGTAACAAAAGGCAAGGCACGGCAAGGGGAAACAAGGCTAAGGAACGGCAACGCACGGCTACGCAATGCACGGCCAGGCAAGGAAATGGTAACGCATGGCAAGGCACGGTAAGGCAAGAAAAGGCTAATGCACGACAACGCACGGCTAGGCAATGCACGGCCAGGCAAGGAAAGGGTAACGCAAGGCAAGGCACGGTCAGGCGAGGCAAGGCTAAGGCACGACAACGCAAGGCTAGGCAATGAACGGAAGGCAAGCAAAGAGTAACGGAAGGCAAGGAAGGCAAGGGAAAGCAAGGGAAGGCAAGGGCAACGAAAGGAACGGCACGGTAAGGGGAAACAAAGCTAAGGCACGACAATGCAGGGCTAGGCAATGCACGGCAAGGCAAGGAAAGGGTAACGCAAGGCAAAGCACGGTGAGGCAAGACAAGGCAAATGCACGACAACGCACGGCTAGGCACTGCACGGCAAGGCAAGGAAAGGGTAACTCAAGGCAAGGCACGGTCAGGCGAGGCAAGGCTAAGGCACGACAACGCAAGGCTAGGCAATGCACGGAAGGCAAGCAAAGAGTAACGGAAGGCAAGGAAGGCAAGGGAAAGCAGGGGAAGGCAAGGGTAACGAAAGGAACGGCACGGTAAGGGGAAACAAGGGTAAGGCACGACAACACAGGGCTAGGCAATGCACGGCAAGGCAAGGAAAGGGTAACGCAAGGCAAGGCACGGTGAGGCAAGGCAAGGCTGATGCACGACAACGCACGGCTAGGCAATGCACGGCAAGGCAAGGAAAGGGTAACGCAAGGCAAGGCACGGTCAGGCGAGGCAAGGCTAAGGCACGACAACGCAAGGCTAGGCAATGCACGGCAAGGCAAGGAAAGGGTAACGCAAGGCAAGGCACGGTAAGGCGCGGCAAGGCTAAGGCACGACAACGCAAGGCTAGGCAATAAACGGAAGGCAAGCAAAGAGTAACGGAAGGCAAGGAAGGCAAGGGAAAGCAGGGGAAGGCAAGGGTAACGGAAGGAACGGCACGGTAAGGGGAAACAAGGCTAAGGCACGACAACGCAGGGCTAGCCAATGCACGGCAATGAAAGGAAAGGGTAACGCAAGGCAAGGCACCGTTACGCGAGGCAAGGCTAAGGCACGACAACGCAAGGCTAGGCAATGCACGGAAGGCAAGCAAAGAGTAACGGAAGGCAAGGAAGGCAAGGGAAAGCAAGGCAAGGCAAGGGTAACGGAAGGAACGGCACGGTAAGGGGAAACAAGGCTAAGGCACGACAACACAGGGCTAGGCAATGCACGGCAAGGTAAGGAAAGGGTAACGCAAGGCAAGGCACGGTGAGGCAAGGCAAGGCAGATGCACGACAACGCACGGCTAGGCAATGCACGGCAAGGCAAGGAAAGGGTAACGCAAGGCAAGGCACGGTGAGGCAAGGCAAGGCAAATGCACGACAACGCACGGCTATGCAATGCACGGCAAGGCAAGGAAAGGGTAACGCAAGGCAAGGCACGGTCAGGCTAGGCAAGTCTAAGGCACGACAACGCAAGGATAGGCAATGAACGGAAGGCAAGCAAAGAGTAACGGAAGGCAAGGAAGGCAAGGGAAAGCAAGGCAAGGCAAGGGTAACAGAAGGAACGGCACGGCAAGGGGAAACAAGGCTAAGGCACGGCAACGCACGGCTAGGCAATGCACGGCAAGGCAAGGAAAGGGTAACGCAAGGCAAGGCACGGTGAAGCAAGGCAAGGCTGATGCACGACAACGCACGGCTAGGCAATGCACGGCAAGGCAAGGAAAGGGTAACGCAAGGCAAGGCACGGTCAGGCGAGGCAAGGCTAAGGCACGACAACGCAAGGCTAGGCAATGCACGGCAAGGCAAGGAAAGGGTAACGCAAGGCAAGGCACGGTCAGGCGAGGCAAGGCTAAGGCACGACAACGCAAGGCTAGGCAATGAACGGAAAGCAAGCAAAGAGTAACGGAAGGCAAGGAAGGCAAGGGAAAGCAAGGGAAGGCAAGGGTAAGCAAAGGAACGGCACGGCAAGGGGAAACAAGGCTAAGGCACTGAAACGCACGGCTAGGCAATGCACGGCAAGGCAAGGAAAGGGTAACGCAAGGCAAGGCACGGTGAGGCAAGGCAAGGCTGATGCACGACAACGCACGGCTAGGCAATGCACGGCAAGGCAAGGAAAGGGTAACGGAAGGCAAGGCACGGTCAGGCGAGGCAAGGCTAAGGCACGACAACGCAAGGCTAGGCAATGCACGGCAAGGCAAGGAAAGGGTAACGCAAGGCAAGGCACGGTAAGGCGCGGCAAGGCTAAGGCAGGACAACGCAAGGCTAGGCAATAAACGGAAGGCAAGCAAAGAGTAACGGAAGGCAGGAAGGCAAGGGAAAGCAGGGGAAGCCAAGGGTAACGGAAGGAACGGCACGGTAAGGGGAAACAAGGCTAAGGCACGACAACGCAGGGCTAGCCAATGCACGGCAAGGAAAGGAAAGGGTAACGCAAGGCAAGGCACCGTTACGCGAGGCAAGGCTAGGGCATGACAACGCAAGGCTAGGCAATGCACGGAAGGCAAGCAAAGAGTAACGGAAGGCCAGGAAGGCAAGGGAAAGCAAGGCAAGGGAAGGGTAACGGAAGGAACGGCACGGCAAGGGGAAACAAGGCTAAGGCACGACAACGCACGGCTAGGCAATGCACGGCAAGGCAAGGAAAGGGTAACGCAAGGCAAGGCACGGTCAGGCGAGGCAAGGCTAAGGCACGACAAGGCAAGGCTAGGCAATGCACGGAAGGCAAGCAAAGAGGAACGGAAGGCAAGGAAGGCAAGGGAAAGCAGGGGAAGGCAAGGGTAACGGAAGGAACGGCACGGTAGGGGCAAACAAGACTAAGGCACGACAACACAGGGCTAGGCAATGCAGGGCAAGGCAAGGAAATGGTAACGCAAGGCAAGGCACGGTTTGGGGAGGCAAAGCTAATGCACGACAACGCAAGGCTAGGCAGTGCACGGCTAGGCAAGGAAAGAGTAACGGAAGGAAAGGAAGGCAAGGCAAAGCAAGGCAAGGCAAGTGTAACAAAAGGCAAGGCACGGCAAGGGGAAACAAGGCTAAGGAACGGCAACGCACGGCTACGCAATGCACGGCCAGGCAAGGAAAGGGTAACGCAAGGCAAGGCACGGTGAGGCAAGGCAAGGCAAATGCACGACAACGCACGGCTAGGCAATGCACGGCAAGGCAAGGAAAGGGTAACGCAAGGCAAGGCACGGTCAGGCGAGGCAAGGCTAAGGCACGACAACGCAAGGCTAGGCAATGCACGGCAAGGCAAGGAAAGGGTAACGCAAGGCAAGGCACGGTGAGGCAAGGCAAGGCTGATGCACGACAACGCATGGCTAGGCAATGCACGGCAAGGCAAGGAAAGGGTAACGCAAGGCAAGGCACGGTCAGGCGAGGCAAGGCTAAGGCACGACAACGCAAGGCTAGGCAATGCACGGCAAGGCAAGGAAAGGGTAACGCAAGGCAAGGCACGGTAAGGCGAGGCAAGGCTAAGGCACGACAACGCAAGGCTAGGCAATGAACGGAAGGCAAGTAAAGAGTAACGGAAGGCAAGGAAGGCAAGGGAAAGCAAGGCAAGGCAAGGGTAACGGAAGGAACGGCACAGCAAGGGGAAACAAGGCTAAGGCACGGAAACGCACGGCTAGGCAATGCACGGCAAGGCAAGGAAAGGGTAACGCAAGGCAAGGCACTGTCAGGCGGGGCAAGGCTAAGACACGACAACGCAAGGCTAGGCAATGCACGGAAGGAAAGCAAAGAGGAACGGAAGGCAATGAAAGTAAGGGAAAGCAAAGCAAGGTAAGGGTAACGCAAGGCAAGGCACGGTAAGGCAAGACAAGGCTAATGCACGACAACGCACGGCTAGGCAATTCACGGCAAGGCAAGGAAAGGGTAACGCAAGGCAAGGCACGGTCAGGCGAGGCAAGGCTAAGGCACGACAACGCAAGGCTAGGCAATGCACGGAAGGCAAGCAAAGAGGAACGGAAGGCAAGGAAGGCTAGGGAAAGCAGGGAAAGGCAAGGGTAACGGAAGGAACGGCACGGTAAGGGCAAACAAGACTAAGGCACGACAACACAGGGCTAGGCAATGCAGGGCAAGGCAAGGAAATGGTAACGCAAGGCAAGGCACGGTTTGGGGAGGCAAAGCTAATGCACGACAACGCAAGGCTAGGCAGTGCACGGCTAGCCAAGGAAAGAGTAACGGAAGTAAAGGAAGGCAAGGCAAAGCAAGGCAAGGCAAGTGTAACAAAAGGCAAGGCACGGCAAGGTGAAACAAGGCTAAGGAACGGCAACGCACGGCTACGCAATGCACGGCCAGGCAAGGAAAGGGTAACGCAAGGCAAGGCACGGTAAGGCAAGACAAGGCTAATGCACGACAACGCACGGCTAGGCAATGCACGGCCAGGCAAGGAAAGGGTAACGCAAGGCAAGGCACGGTGAGGCAAGGCAAGGCAAATGCACGACAACGCACGGCTAGGCAATGCACGGCAAGGCAAGGAAAGGGTAACGCAAGGCAAGGCACGGTCAGGCGAGGCAAGGCTAAGGCACGACAACGCAAGGCTAGGCAATGAACGGAAGGCAAGCAAAGAGTAACGGAAGGCAAGGAAGGCAAGGGAAAGCAAGGGAAGGCAAGGGCAACGAAAGGAACGGCACGGTAAGGGGAAACAAAGCTAAGGCACGACAATGCAGGGCTAGGCAATGCACGGCAAGGCAAGGAAAGGGTAACGCAAGGCAAATCACGGTGAGGCAAGACAAGGCAAATGCACGACAACGCACGGCTAGGCAATGCACGGCAAGGCAAGGAAAGGGTAACTCAAGGCAAGGCACGGTCAGGCGAGGCAAGGCTAAGGCACGACAACGCAAGGCTAGGCAATGCACGGAAGGCAAGCAAAGAGTAACGGAAGGCAAGGAAGGCAAGGGAAAGCAGGGGAAGGCAAGGGTAACGAAAGGAACGGCACGGTAAGGGGAAAGAAGGCTAAGGCACGACAACACAGGGCTAGGCAATGCAGGGCAAGGCAAGGAAAGGGTAACGCAAGGCAAGGCACGGTTTGGGGAGGCAAAGCTAATGCACGACAACGCAAGGCTACGCAGTGCACGGCTAGGCAAGGAAAGAGCAACGGAAGGCAAGGAAGGCAAGGCAAAGCAAGGCAAGGCAAGGGTAACAGAATGAACGGCACGGCAAGGGGAAACAAGGCTAAGGAACGGCAACGCACGGCTACGAAATGCACGGCAAGGCAAGGAAAGGGTAACGCAAGGCAAGGCACGGTGAGGCAAGGCAAGGTTGATGCACGACAACGCACGGCTAGGCAATGCACGGCAAGGCAAGGAAAGGGTAACGCAAAGCAAGGCACGGCAAGGCTAAGGCAAGGCAACGCAAGGCAAGGCAATGCACGGCAAGGCAAGGAAAGGGTAACGCAAGGCAAGGCACGGTGAGGCAAGTCAAGGCTGATGCACGACAACGCACGGCTAGGCAATGCACGGCAAGGCAAGGAAAGGGTAACGCAAGGCAAGGCACGGTCAGGCGAGGCAAGGGTAAGGCACGACAACACAAGGCTAGGCAATGCACGGCAAGGCAAGGAAAGGGTAACGCAAGGCAAGGCACGGTAAGGCGCGGCAAGGCTAAGGCACGACAACGCAAGGCTAGGCAATAAACGGAAGGCAAGCAAAGAGTAACGGAAGGCAAGGAAGGCAAGGGAAAGCAGGGGAAGGCAAGGGTAACGGAAGGAACGGCACGGCAAGGGGAAACAAGGCTAAGGCACGGCAACGCACGGCTAGGCAATGCACGGCAAGGCAAGGAAAGGGTAACGCAAGGCAAGGCACTGTCAGGGGAGGCAAGGCTAAGGCACGACAACGCAAGGCTAGGCAATGCACAGGAAGGAAAGCAAAGAGTAACGGAAGGCAATGAAAGGAAGGGAAAGGAAGGCAAGGTAAGGGTAACGCAAAGCAAGGCACGGTGAGGCAAGGCAAGGCTGATGCAGGACAACGCACGGCTAGGCAATTCACGGCAAGGCAAGGAAAGGGTAACGCAAGGCAAGGCACGGTAAGGCGCGGCAAGGCTAAGGCACGACAACGCAAGGCTAGGCAATAAACGGAAGGCAAGCAAAGAGTAACGGAAGGCAAGGAAGGCAAGGGAAAGCAGGGGAAGGCAAGGGTAACGGAAGGAACGGCACGGTAAGGGGAAACAAGGCTAAGGCACGACAACGCAGGGCTAGCCAATGCACGGCAAGGAAAGGAAAGGGTAACGCAAGGCAAGGCACCGTTACGCGAAGCAAGGCTAGGGCATGACAACGCAAGGCTAGGCAATGCACGGAAGGCAAGCAAAGAGTAACGGAAGGCCAGGAAGGCAAGGGAAAGCAAGGCAAGGCAAGGGTAACGGAAGGAACGGCACGGCAAGGGGAAACAAGGCTGATGCACGACAACGCACGGCTAGGCAATGCACGGCAAGGCAAGGAAAGGGTAACGCAAGGCAAGGCACGATCAGGCGAGGCAAGGCTAAGGCACGACAACGCAAGGCTAGGCAATGCACGGCAAGGCAAGGAAAGGGTAACGCAAGGCAAGGCACGGTAAGGCGCGGCAAGGCTAAGGCACGACAACGCAAGGCTAGGCAATAAACGGAAGGCAAGCAAAGAGTAACGGAAGGCAAGGAAGGCAAGGGAAAGCAAGGCAAGGCAAGGGTAACAGAAGGAACGGCACGGCAAGGGACAACAAGGCTAAGGCACGGCAACGCACGGCTAGGCAATGCACGGCAAGGCAAGGAAAGGGTAACGCAAGGCAAGGCACGGTGAGGCAAGGCAAGGCTGATGCACGACAACGCACGGCTAGGCAATGCACGGCAAGGCAAGGAAAGGGTAACGCAAGTCAAGGCACGGTCAGGCGAGGCAAGGCTAAGGCACGACAACGCAAGGCTAGGCAATGCACGGCAAGGCAAGGAAAGGGTAACGCAAGGCAAGGCACGGTAAGGCGCGGCAAGGCTAAGGCACGACAACGCAAGGCTAGGCAATAAACGGAAGGCAAGCAAAGAGTAACGGAAGGCAAGGAAGGCAAGGGAAAGCAGGGGAAGGCAAGGGTAACGGAAGGAACGGCACGGTAAGGGGAAACAAGGCTAAGGCACGACAACGCAGGGCTAGCCAATGCACGGCAAGGAAAGGAAAGGGTAACGCAAAGCAAGGCACCGTTACGCGAGGCAAGACTAGGGCACGACAACGCAAGGCTAGGCAATGCACGGAAGGCAAGCAAAGAGTAACGGAAGGCCAGGAAGGCAAGGGAAAGCAAGGTAAGGCAACGTTAACGGAAGGAACGGCTCGGCAAGGGGAAACAAGGCTAAGGCACGGCAACGTACGGCTAGGCAATGCACGGCAAGGCAAGGAAAGGGTAACGCAAGGCAAGGCACTGTCAGGCGAGGCAAGGCTAAGGCACGACAACGCAAGGCTAGGCAATGCACGGAAGGAAAGCAAAGAGTAACGGAAGGCAATGAAAGGAAGGGAAAGCAAGGCAAGGTAAGTGTAACGCAAGGCAAGGCACGGTGAGGCAAGGCAAGGCTGATGCACGACAACGCACGGCTAGGCAATTCACGGCAAGGCAAGGACAGGGTAACGCAAGGCAAGGCACGGTCAGGCGAGGCAAGGCTAAGGCACGACAACGCAAGGCTAGGCAATGCACGGAAGGCAAGCAAAGAGGAACGGAAGGCAAGGAAGGCTAGGGAAAGCAGGGAAAGGCAAGGGTAACGGAAGGAACGGCACGGTAAGGGCAAACAAGACTAAGGCACGACAACACAGGGCTAGGCAATGCAGGGCAAGGCAAGGAAATGGTAACGCAAGGCAAGGCACGGTTTGGGGAGGCAAAGCTAATGCACGACAACGCAAGGCTAGGCAGTGCACGGCTAGGCAAGGAAAGAGTAACGGAAGGCAAGGAAGGCAAGGGAAAGCAAGGCAAGGCAAGCGTAACAAAAGGCAAGGCACGGCAAGGGGAAACAAGGCTAAGGAACGGCAACGCACGGCTACGCAATGCACGGCCAGGCAAGGAAAGGGTAATGCATGGCAAGGCACGGTAAGGCAAGACAAGGCTAATGCACGACAACGCACGGCTAGGCAATGCACGGCCAGGCAAGGAAAGGGTAACGCAAGGCAAGGAACGGTGAGGCAAGGCAAGGCAAATGCACGACAACGCACGGCTAGGCAATGCACGGCAAGGCAAGGAAAGGGTAACGCAAGGCAAGGCACGGTCAGGCGAGGCAAGGCTAAGGCACGACAACGCAAGGCTAGGCAATGAACGGAAGGCAAGCAAAGAGTAACGGAAGGCAAGGAAGGCAAGGGAAAGCAAGGGAAGGCAAGGGCAACGAAAGGAACGGCACGGTAAGGGGAAACAAAGCTAAGGCACGACAATGCAGGGCTAGGCAATGCACGGCAAGGCAAGGAAAGGGTAACGCAAGGCAAAGCACGGTGAGGCAAGACAAGGCAAATGCACGACAACGCATGGCTAGGCACTGCACGGCAAGGCAAGGAAAGGGTAACTCAAGGCAAGGCACGGTCAGGCGAGGCAAGGCTAAGGCACGACAACGCAAGGCTAGGCAATGCACGGAAGGCAAGCAAAGAGTAACGGAAGGCAAGGAAGGCAAGGGAAAGCAGGGGAAGGCAAGCGTAACGAAAGGAACGGCACGGTAAGGGGAAACAAGGCTAAGGCACGACAACACAGGGCTAGGCAATGCACGGCAAGGCAAGGAAAGGGTAACGCAAGGCAAGGCACGGTCAGGCGAGGCAAGGCTAAGGCACGACAACGCAAGGCTAGGCAATGCACGGCAAGGCAAGGAAAGGGTAACGCAAGGCAAGGCACGGTAAGGCGCGGGAAGGCTAAGGCACGACAACGCAAGGCTAGGCAATAAACGGAAGGCAAGCAAAGAGTAACGGAAGGCAAGGAAGGCAAGGGAAAGCAGGGGAAGGCAAGGGTAACGGAAGGAACGGCACGGTAAGGGGAAACAAGGCTAAGGCACGACAACGCAGGGCTAGCCAATGCACGGCAAGGAAAGGAAAGGGTAACGCAAGGCAAGGCACCGTTACGCGAGGCAAGGCTAAGGCACGACAACGCAAGGCTAGGCAATGCACGGAAGGCAAGCAAAGAGTAACGGAAGGCAACGAAGGCAAGGGAAAGCAAGGCAAGGCAAGGGTAACAGAAGGAACGGCACGGCAAGGGGAAACAAGGCTAAGGCACGTCAACGCACGGCTAGGCAATGCACGGCAAGGCAAGGAAAGGGTAACGCAAGGCAAGGCACGGTGAGGTAAGGCAAGGCTGATGCACGACAACGCACGGCTAGGCAATGAACGGCAAGGCAAGGAAAGGGTAACGCAAGGCAAGGCACGGTCAGGCGAGGCAAGGCTAAGGCACGACAACGCAAGGCTAGGCAATGCACGGCAAGGCAAGGAAAGGGTAACGCAAGGCAAGGCACGGTAAGGCGCGGCAAGGCTAAGGCACGACAACGCAAGGCTAGGCAATAAACGGAAGGCAAGCAAAGAGTAACGGAAGGCAAGGAAGGCAAGGGAAAGCAGGGGAAGCCAAGGGTAACGGAAGGAACGGCACGGTAAGGGGAAACAAGGCTAAGGCACGACAACGCAGGGCTAGCCAATGCACGGCAAGGAAAGGAAAGGGTAACGCAAGGCAAGGCACCGTTACGCGAGGCAAGGCTAGGGCATGACAACGCATGGCTAGGCAATGCACGGAAGGCAAGCAAAGAGTAACGGAAGGCCAGGAAGGCAAGGGAAAGCAAGGCAAGGCAAGGGTAACGGAAGGAACGGCACGGCAAGGGGAAACAAGGCTAAGGCACGGCAACGCACGGCTAGGCAATGCACGGCAAGGCAAGGAAAGGGTAACGCAAGGCAAGGCACGGTCAGGCGAGGCAAGGCTAAGGCACGACAACGCAAGGCTAGGCAATGCACGGAAGGCAAGCAAAGAGGAACGGAAGGCAAGGAAGGCTAGGGAAAGCAGGGAAAGGCAAGGGTAACGGAAGGAACGGCACGGTAAGGGCAAACAAGACTAAGGCACGACAACACAGGGCTAGGCAATGCAGGGCAAGGCAAGGAAATGGTAACGCAAGGCAAGGCACGGTTTGGGGAGGCAAAGCTAATGCACGACAACGCAAGGCTAGGCAGTGCACGGCTAGGCAAGGAAAGAGTAACGGAAGGAAAGGAAGGCAAGGCAAAGCAAGGCAAGGCAAGTGTAACAAAAGGCAAGGCACGGCAAGGGGAAACAAGGCTAAGGAACGGCTACGCACGGCTACGCAATGCACGGCCAGGCAAGGAAAGGGTAACGCAAGGCAAGGCACGGTAAGGCAAGACAAGGCTAATGCACGACAACGCACGGCTAGGCAATGCACGGCCAGGCAAGGAAAGGGTAACGCAAGGCAAGGCACGGTGAGGCAAGGCAAGGCAAATGCACGACAACGCACGGCTAGGCAATGCACGGCAAGGCAAGGAAAGGGTAACGCAAGGCAAGGCACGGTCAGGCGAGGCAAGGCTAAGGCACGACAACGCAAGGCTAGGCAATGCACGGCAAGGCAAGGAAAGGGTAACGCAAGGCAAGGCACGGTGAGTCAAGGCAAGGCTGATGCACGACAACGCATGGCTAGGCAATGCACGGCAAGGCAAGGAAAGGGTAACGCAAGGCAAGGCACGGTAAGGCGAGGCAAGGCTAAGGCACGACAACGCAAGGCTAGGCAATGAACGGAAGGCAAGTAAAGAGTAACGGAAGGCAAGGAAGGCAAGGGAAAGCAAGGGAAGGCACGGGCAACGAAAGGAACGGCACGGTAAGGGGAAACAAAGCTAAGGCACGACAATGCAGGGCTAGGCAATGCACGGCAAGGCAAGGAAAGGGTAACGCAAGGCAAAGCACGGTGAGGCAAGACAAGGCAAATGCACGACAACGCACGGCTAGGCAATGCACAGCAAGGCAAGGAAAGGGTAACTCAAGGCAAGGCACGGTCAGGCGAGGCAAGGCTAAGGCACGACAACGCAAGGCTAGGCAATGCACGGAAGGGAAGCAAAGAGTAACGGAAGGCAAGGAAGGCAAGGGAAAGAAGGGGAAGGCAAGGGTAACGAAAGGAACGGCACGGTAAGGGGAAACAAGGCTAAGGCACGACAACACAGGGCTAGGCAATGCAGGGCAAGGCAAGGAAAGGGTAACGCAAGGCAAGGCACGGTTTGGGGAGGAAGGCGAATGCACGACAACGCAAGGCTAGGCAATTCACGGAAGGCAAGCAAAAAGTAACGGAAGGCAAGGAAGGCTAGGGAAAGCAGGGAAAGGCAAGGGTAACGGAAGGAACGGCACGGTAAGGGCAAACAAGACTAAGGCACGACAACACAGGGCTAGGCAATGCAGGGCAAGGCAAGGAAATGGTAACGCAAGGCAAGGCACGGTTTGGGGAGGCAAAGCTAATGCACGACAACGCAAGGCTAGGCAGTGCACGGCTAGGCAAGGAAAGAGTAACGGAAGGAAAGGAAGGCAAGGCAAAGCAAGGCAAGGCAAGTGTAACAAAAGGCAAGGCACGGCAAGGGGAAACAAGGCTAAGGCACGACAACGCAGGGTTAGCCAATGCACGGCAAGGAAAGGAAAGGGTAACGCAAGGCAAGGCACCGTTACGCGAGGCAAGGCTAAGGCACGACAACGCAAGGCTAGGCAATGCACGGAAGGCAAGCAAAGAGTAACGGAAGGCAAGGAAGGCAAGGGAAAGCAAGGCAAGGCAAGGGTAACGGAAGGAACGGCACAGCAAGGGGAAACAAGGCTAAGGCACCACAATGCACGGCTAGGCAAGCCACGGCAAGGCAAGGAAAGGGTAACGCAAGGCAAGGCACTGTCAGGCGGGGCAAGGCT
Source organism: Macrotis lagotis (assembly GCF_037893015.1). Classification (NCBI taxonomy): domain Eukaryota; kingdom Metazoa; phylum Chordata; class Mammalia; order Peramelemorphia; family Peramelidae; genus Macrotis; species Macrotis lagotis. The sequence continues at coordinate 44,442 of NW_027422127.1, forward strand.
AAGACACGACAACGCAAGGCTAGGCAATGCACGGAAGGAAAGCAAAGAGTAACGGAAGGCAATGAAAGTAAGGGAAAGCAAAGCAAGGTAAGGGTAACGCAAGGCAAGGCACGGTGAGGCAAGACAAGGCTAATGCACGACAACGCACGGCTAGGCAATTCACGGCAAGGCAAGGAAAGGTTAACGCAAGGCAAGGCACGGTCAGGCGAGGCAAGGCTAAGGCACGACAACTCAAGGCTAGGCAATGCACGGAAGGCAAGCAAAGAGGAACGGAATGCAAGGAAGGCTAGGGAAAGCAGGGAAAGGCAAGGGTAACGGAAGGAACGGCACGGTAAGGGCAAACAAGACTAAGGCACGACAACACAGGGCTAGGCAATGCAGCGCAAGGCAAGGAAATGGTAACGCAAGGCAAGGCACGGTTTGGGGAGGCAAAGCTAATGCACGACAACGCAAGGCTAGGCAGTGCACGGCTAGCCAAGGAAAGAGTAACGGAAGTAAAGGAAGGCAAGGCAAAGCAAGGCAAGGCAAGTGTAACAAAAGGCAAGGCACGGCAAGGTGAAACAAGGCTAAGGAACGGCAACGCACGGCTACGCAATGCACGGCCAGGCAAGGAAAGGGTAACGCAAGGCAAGGCACGGTAAGGCAAGACAAGGCTAATGCACGACAACGCACGGCTAGGCAATGCACGGCCAGGCAAGGAAAGGGTAACGCAAGGCAAGGCACGGTGAGGCAAGGCAAGGCAAATGCACGACAACGCACGGCTAGGCAATGCACGGCAAGGCAAGGAAAGGGTAACGCAAGGCAAGGCACGGTCAGGCGAGGCAAGGCTAAGGCACGACAACGCAAGGCTAGGCAATGAACGGAAGGCAAGCAAAGAGTAACGGAAGGCAAGGAAGGCAAGGGAAAGCAAGGGAAGGCAAGGGCAACGAAAGGAACGGCACGGTAAGGGGAAACAAAGCTAAGGCACGACAATGCAGGGCTAGGCAATGCACGGCAAGGCAAGGAAAGGGTAACGCAAGGAAAATCACGGTGAGGCAAGACAAGGCAAATGCACGACAATGCACGGCTAGGCAATGCACGGCAAGGCAAGGAAAGGGTAACTCAAGGCAAGGCACGGTCAGGCGAGGCAAGGCTAAGGCACGACAACGCAAGGCTAGGCAATGCACGGAAGGCAAGCAAAGAGTAACGGAAGGCAAGGAAGGCAAGGGAAAGCAGGGGAAGGCAAGGGTAACGAAAGGAACGGCACGGTAAGGGGAAACAAGGCTAAGGCACGACAACACAGGGCTAGGCAATGCAGGGCAAGGCAAGGAAAGGGTAACGCAAGGCAAGGCACGGTTTGGGGAGGCAAAGCTAATGCACGACAACGCAAGGCTAGGCAGTGCACGGCTAGGCAAGGAAAGAGTAACGGAAGGCAAGGAAGGCAAGGCAAAGCAAGGCAAGGCAAGGGTAACAGAATGAACGGCACGGCAAGGGGAAACAAGGCTAAGGAACGGCAACGCACGGCTACGAAATGCACGGCAAGGCAAGGAAAGGGTAACGCAAGGCAAGGCACGGTGAGGCAAGGCAAGGTTGATGCACGACAACGCACGGCTAGGCAATGCACGGCAAGGCAAGGAAAGGGTAACGCAAGGCAAGGCACGGTCAGGCGAGGCAAGGCTAAGGCAAGACAACGCAAGGCTAGGCAATGCACGGCAAGGCAAGGAAAGGGTAACGCAAGGCAAGGCACGGTAAGGCGCGGCAAGGCTAAGGCACGACAACGCAAGGCTAGGCAATAAACGGAAGGCAAGCAAAGAGTAACGGAAGGCAAGGAAGGCAAGTGAAAGCAGGGGAAGGCAAGGGTAACGGAAGGAACGGCACGGCAAGTGGAAACAAGGCTAAGGCACGGCAACGCACGGCTAGGCAATGCACGGCAAGGCAAGGAAAGGGTAACGCAAGGCAAGGCACGGTCAGGCGAGGCAAGGCTAAGGCACGACAACGCAAGGCTAGGCAATGCACAGGAAGGAAAGCAAAGAGTAACGGAAGGCAATGAAAGGAAGGGAAAGGAAGGCAAGGTAAGGGTAACGCAAAGCAAGGCACGGTGAGGCAAGGCAAGGCTGATGCACGACAACGCACGGCTAGGCAATTCACGGCAAGGCAAGGAAAGGGTAACGCAAGGCAAGGCACGGTAAGGCGCGGCAAGGCTAAGGCACGACAACGCAAGGCTAGGCAATAAACGGAAGGCAAGCAAAGAGTAACGGAAGGCAAGGAAGGCAAGGGAAAGCAGGGGAAGGCAAGGGTAACGGAAGGAACGGCACGGTAAGGGGAAACAAGGCTAAGGCACGACAACGCAGGGCTAGCCAATGCACGGCAAGGAAAGGAAAGGGTAACGCAAGGCAAGGCACCGTTACGCGAGGCAAGGCTAGGGCATGACAACGCAAGGCTAGGCAATGCACGGAAGGCAAGCAAAGAGTAACGGAAGGCCAGGAAGGCAAGGGAAAGCAAGGCAAGGCAAGGGTAACGGAAGGAACGGCACGGCAAGGGGAAACAAGGCTAAGGCACGGCAACGCACGGCTAGGCAATGCACGGCAAGGCAAGGAAAGGGTAACGCAAGGCAAGGCACCGTCAGGCGAGGCAAGGCTAAGGCACGACAACGCAAGGCTAGGCAATGCACGGCTAGGCAAGGAAAGAGTAACGGAAGGAAAGGAAGGCAAGGCAAAGCAAGGCAAGGCAAGTGTAACAAAAGGCAAGGCACGGCAAGGGGAAACAAGGCTAAGGAACGGCAACGCACGGCTACGTAATGCACGGCCAGGCAAGGAAAGGGTAACGCAAGGCAAGGCACGGTAAGGCAAGACAAGGCTAATGCACGACAACGCACGGCTAGGCAATGCACGGCCAGGCAAGGAAAGGGTAACGCAAGGCAAGGCACGGTGAGGCAAGGCAAGGCAAATGCACGACAACGCACGGCTAGGCAATGCACGGCAAGGCAAGGAAAGGGTAACGCAAGGCAAGGCACGGTCAGGTGAGGCAAGGCTAAGGCACGACAACGCAAGGCTAGGCAATGCACGGCAAGGCAAGGAAAGGGTAACGCAAGGCAAGGCACGGTGAGGCAAGGCAAGGCTGATGCACGACAACGCACGGCTAGGCAATGCACGGCAAGGCAAGCAAAGGGTAACGCAAGGCAAGGCACGGTCAGGCGACGCAAGGCTAAGGCACGACAACGCAAGGCTAGGCAATGCACGGCAAGGCAAGGAAAGGGTAACGCAAGGCAAGGCACGGTAATGCGAGGCAAGGCTAAGGCACGACAACGCAAGGCTAGGCAATGAACGGAAGGCAAGTAAAGAGTAACGGAAGGCAAGGAAGGCAAGGGAAAGCAAGGGAAGCAAGGGCAACGAAAGGAACGGCACGGTAAGGGGAAACAAAGCTAAGGCACGACAAACCAGGGCTAGGCAATGCACGGCAAGGCAAGGAAAGGGTAACGCAAGGCAAAGCACGGTGAGGCAAGACAAGGCAAATGCACGACAACGCACGGCTAGGCAATGCACGGCAAGGCAAGTAAAGGGTAACTCAAGGCAAGGCACGGTCAGGCGAGGCAAGGCTAAGGCACAACAACGCAAGGCTAGGCAATGCACGGCAAGGCAAGGAAAGGGTAACGCAAGCCAAGGCACGGTAAGGCGCGGCAAGGCTAAGGCACGACAACGCAAGGCTAGGCAATAAACGGAAGGCAAGCAAAGAGTAACGGAAGGCAAGGAAGGCAAGGGAAAGCAGGGGAAGGAAAGGGTAACGGAAGGAACGGCACGGTAAGGGGAAACAAGGCTAAGGCACGACAACACAGGGCTAGGCAATGCAGGGCAAGGCAAGGAAATGGTAACGCAAGGCAAGGCACGGTTTGGGGAGGCAAAGCTAATGCACGACATCGCAAGGCTAGGCAGTGCACGGCTAGGCAAGGAAAGAGTAACGGAAGGAAAGGAAGGCAAGGCAAAGCAAGGCAAGGCAAGTGTAACAAAAGGCAAGGCACGGCAAGGGGAAACAAGGCTAAGGAACGGCAACGCACGGCTACGCAATGCACGGCCAGGCAAGGAAAGGGTAACGCAAGGCAAGGCACGGTAAGGCAAGACAAGTCTAATGCACGACAACGCACGGCTAGGCAATGCACGGCCAGGCAAGGAAAGGGTAACGCAAGGCAAGGCACGGTGAGGCAAAGCAAGGCAAATGCACGACAACGCACGGCTAGGCAATGCACGGCAAGGCAAGGAAAGGGTAACGCAAGGCAAGGCACGGTCAGGCGAGGCAAGGCTAAGGCACGACAACGCAAGGCTAGGCAATGAACGGAAGGCAATCAAAGAGTAACGGAAGGCAAGGAAGGCAAGGGAAAGCAGGGGAAGGCAAGGGTAACGGAAGGAACGGCACGGTAAGGGGAAACAAGGCTAAGGCACGACAACACAGGGCGAGGCAATGCAGGGCAAGGCAAGGAAAGGGTAACGCAAGGCAAGGCACGGTTTGGGGAGGAAGGCGAATGCACGACAACGCAAGGCTAGGCAATGCACGGAAGGCAAGCAAAAAGTAACGGAAGGCAAGGAAGGCTAGGGAAAGCAGGGAAAGGCAAGGGTAACGGAAGGAACGGCACGGTAAGGGTAAACAAGACTAAGGCACGACAACACAGGGCTAGGCAATGCAGGGCAAGGCAAGGAAATGGTAAGGCAAGGCAAGGCACGGTTTGGGGAGGCAAAGCTAATGCACGACAACGCAAGGCTAGGCAGTGCACGGCTAGGCAAGGAAAGAGTAACGGAAGGAAAGGAAGGCAAGGCAAAGCAAGGCAAGGCAAGTGTAACAAAAGGCAAGGCACGGCAAGGGGAAACAAGGCTAAGGCACGACAACGCAGGGTTAGCCAATGCACGGCAAGGAAAGGAAAGGGTAACGCAAGGCAAGGCACCGTTACGCGAGGCAAGGCTAAGGCACGACAACGCAAGGCTAGGCAATGCACGGAAGGCAAGCAAAGAGTAACGGAAGGCAAGGAAGGCAAGGGAAAGCAAGGCAAGGCAAGGGTAACGGAAGGAACGGCACAGCAAGGGGAAACAAGGCTAAGGCACGGAAACGCACGGCTAGGCAATGCACGGCAAGGCAAGGAAAGGGTAACGCAAGGCAAGGCACTGTCAGGCGGGGCAAGGCTAAGACACGACAACGCAAGGCTAGGCAATGCACGGAAGGAAAGCAAAGAGTAACGGAAGGCAATGAAAGTAAGGGAAAGCAAAGCAAGGTAAGGGTAACGCAAGGCAAGGCACGGTAAGGCAAGACAAGGCTAATGCACGACAACGCACGGCTAGGCAATTCACGGCAAGGCAAGGAAAGGGTAACGCAAGGCAAGGCACGGTCAGGCGAGGCAAGGCTAAGGCACGACAACGCAAGGCTAGGCAATGCACGGAAGGCAAGCAAAGAGGAACGGAAGGCAAGGAAGGCTAGGGAAAGCAGGGAAAGGCAAGGGTAACGGAAGGAACGGCACGGTAAGGGCAAACAAGACTAAGGCACGACAACACAGGGCTAGGCAATGCAGGGCAAGGCAAGGAAATGGTAACGCAAGGCAAGGCACGGTTTGGGGAGGCAAAGCTAATGCACGACAACGCAAGGCTAGGCAGTGCACGGCTAGCCAAGGAAAGAGTAACGGAAGTAAAGGAAGGCAAGGCAAAGCAAGGCAAGGCAAGTGTAACAAAAGGCAAGGCACGGCAAGGTGAAACAAGGCTAAGGAACGGCAACGCACGGCTACGCAATGCACGGCCAGGCAAGGAAAGGGTAACGCAAGGCAAGGCACGGTAAGGCAAGACAAGGCTAATGCACGACAACGCACGGCTAGGCAATGCACGGCCAGGCAAGGAAAGGGTAACGCAAGGCAAGGCACGGTGAGGCAAGGCAAGGCAAATGCACGACAACGCACGGCTAGGCAATGCACGGCAAGGCAAGGAAAGGGTAACGCAAGGCAAGGCACGGTCAGGCGAGGCAAGGCTAAGGCACGACAACGCAAGGCTAGGCAATGAACGGAAGGCAAGCAAAGAGTAACGGAAGGCAAGGAAGGCAAGGGAAAGCAAGGGAAGGCAAGGGCAACGAAAGGAACGGCACGGTAAGGGGAAACAAAGCTAAGGCACGACAATGCAGGGCTAGGCAATGCACGGCAAGGCAAGGAAAGGGTAACGCAAGGCAAATCACGGTGAGGCAAGACAAGGCAAATGCACGACAACGCACGGCTAGGCAATGCACGGCAAGGCAAGGAAAGGGTAACTCAAGGCAAGGCACGGTCAGGCGAGGCAAGGCTAAGGCACGACAACGCAAGGCTAGGCAATGCACGGAAGGCAAGCAAAGAGTAACGGAAGGCAAGGAAGGCAAGGGAAAGCAGGGGAAGGCAAGGGTAACGAAAGGAACGGCACGGTAAGGGGAAACAAGGCTAAGGCACGACAACACAGGGCTAGGCAATGCAGGGCAAGGCAAGGAAAGGGTAACGCAAGGCAAGGCACGGTTTGGGGAGGCAAAGCTAATGCACGACAACGCAAGGCTAGGCAGTGCACGGCTAGGCAAGGAAAGAGCAACGGAAGGCAAGGAAGGCAAGGCAAAGCAAGGCAAGGCAAGGGTAACAGAATGAACGGCACGGCAAGGGGAAACAAGGCTAAGGAACGGCAACGCACGGCTGCGAAATGCACGGCAAGGCAAGGAAAGGGTAACGCAAGGCAAGGCACGGTGAGGCAAGGCAAGGTTGATGCACGACAACGCACGGCTAGGCAATGCACGGCAAGGCAAGGAAAGGGTAACGCAAGGCAAGGCACGGTCAGGCGAGGCAAGGCTAAGGCAAGACAACGCAAGGCTAGGCAATGCACGGCAAGGCAAGGAAAGGGTAACGCAAGGCAAGGCACGGTGAGGCAAGTCAAGGCTGATGCACGACAACGCACGGCTAGGCAATGCACGGCAAGGCAAGGAAAGGGTAACGCAAGGCAAGGCACGGTCAGGCGAGGCAAGGGTAAGGCACGACAACACAAGGCTAGGCAATGCACGGCAAGGCAAGGAAAGGGTAACGCAAGGCAAGGCACGGTAAGGCGCGGCAAGGCTAAGGCACGACAACGCAAGGCTAGGCAATAAACGGAAGGCAAGCAAAGAGTAACGGAAGGCAAGGAAGCCAAGGGAAAGCAGGGGAAGGCAAGGGTAACGGAAGGAACGGCACGGCAAGGGGAAACAAGGCTAAGGCACGGCAACGCACGGCTAGGCAATGCACGGCAAGGCAAGGAAAGGGTAACGCAAGGCAAGGCACTCTCAGGCGAGGCAAGGCTAAGGCACGACAACGCAAGGCTAGGCAATGCACAGGAAGGAAAGCAAAGAGTAACGGAAGGCAATGAAAGGAAGGGAAAGGAAGGCAAGGTAAGGGTAACGCAAAGCAAGGCACGGTGAGGCAAGGCAAGGCTGATGCAGGACAACGCACGGCTAGGCAATTCACGGCAAGGCAAGGAAAGGGTAACGCAAGGCAAGGCACGGTAAGGCGCGGCAAGGCTAAGGCACGACAACGCAAGGCTAGGCAATAAACGGAAGGCAAGCAAAGAGTAACGGAAGGCAAGGAAGGCAAGGGAAAGCAGGGGAAGGCAAGGGTAACGGAAGGAACGGCACGGTAAGGGGAAACAAGGCTAAGGCACGACAACGCAGGGCTAGCCAATGCACGGCAAGGAAAGGAAAGGGTAACGCAAGGCAAGGCACCGTTACGCGAAGCAAGGCTAGGGCATGACAACGCAAGGCTAGGCAATGCACGGAAGGCAAGCAAAGAGTAACGGAAGGCCAGGAAGGCAAGGGAAAGAAAGGCAAGGCAAGGGTAACGGAAGGAACGGCACGGCAAGGGGAAACAAGGCTAAGGCACGACAACGCACGGCTAGGCAATGCACGGCAAGGCAAGGAAAGGGTAACGCAAGGCAAGGCACGATCAGGCGAGGCAAGGCTAAGGCACGACAACGCAAGGCTAGGCAATGCACGGCAAGGCAAGGAAAGGGTAACGCAAGGCAAGGCACGGTAAGGCGCGGCAAGGCTAAGGCACGACAACGCAAAGCTAGGCAATAAACGGAAGGCAAGCAAAGAGTAACGGAAGGCAAGGAAGGCAAGGGAAAGCAAGGCAAGGCAAGGGTAACAGAAGGAACGGCACGGCAAGGGACAACAAGGCTAAGGCACGGCAACGCACGGCTAGGCAATGCACGGCAAGGCAAGGAAAGGGTAACGCAAGGCAAGGCACGGTGAGGCAAGGCAAGGCTGATGCACGACAACGCACGGCTAGGCAATGTACGGCAAGGCAAGGAAAGGGTAACGCAAGGGAAGGCACGGTCAGGCGAGGCAAGGCTAAGGCACGACAACGCAAGGCTAGGCAATGCACGGCAAGGCAAGGAAAGGGTAACGCAAGGCAAGGCACGGTAAGGCGCGGCAAGGCTAAGGCACGACAACGCAAGGCTAGGCAATAAACGGAAGGCAAGCAAAGAGTAACGGAAGGCAAGGAAGGCAAGGGAAAGCAGGGGAAGGCAGGGTAACGGAAGGAACGGCACGGTAAGGGGAAACAAGGCTAAGGCACGACAACGCAGGTTAGCCAATGCACGGCAAGGAAAGGAAAGGGTAACGCAAGGCAAGGCACCGTTACGCGAGGCAAGACTAGGGCACGACAACGCAAGGCTAGGCAATGCACGGAAGGCAAGCAAAGAGTAACGGAAGGCCAGGAAGGCAAGGGAAAGCAAGGTAAGGCAAGGGTAACGGAAGGAACGGCACGGCAAGGGGAAACAAGGCTAAGGCACGGCAACGCACGGCTAGGCAATGCACGGCAAGGCAAGGAAAGGGTAACGCAAGGCAAGGCACTGTCAGGCGAGGCAAGGCTAAGGCACGACAACGCAAGGCTAGGCAATGCACGGAAGGAAAGCAAAGAGTAACGGAAGGCAATGAAAGGAAGGGAAAGCAAGGCAAGGTAAGTGTAACGCAAGGCAAGGCACGGTGAGGCAAGGCAAGGCTGATGCACGACAACGCACGGCTAGGCACTGCACGGCAAGGCAAGGAAAGGGTAACTCAAGGCAAGGCACGGTCAGGCGAGGCAAGGCTAAGGCACGACAACGCAAGGCTAGGCAATGCACGGAAGGCAAGCAAAGAGTAACGGAAGGCAAGGAAGGCAAGGGAAAGCAGGGGAAGGCAAGCGTAACGAAAGGAACGGCACGGTAAGGGGAAACAAGGCTAAGGCACGACAACACAGGGCTAGGCAATGCACGGCAAGGCAAGGAAAGGGTAACGCAAGGCAAGGCAGGGTCAGGCGAGGCAAGGCTAAGGCACGACAACGCAAGGCTAGGCAATGCACGGCAAGGCAAGGAAAGGGTAACGCAAGGCAAGGCACGGTAAGGCGCGGAAAGGCTAAGGCACGACAACGCAAGGCTAGGCAATAAACGGAAGGCAAGCAAAGAGTAACGGAAGGCAAGGAAGGCAAGGGAAAGCAGGGGAAGGCAAGGGTAACGGAAGGAACGGCACGGTAAGGGGAAACAAGGCTAAGGCACGACAACGCAGGGCTAGCCAATGCACGGCAAGGAAAGGAAAGGGTAACGCAAGGCAAGGCACCGTTACGCGAGGCAAGGCTAAGGCACGACAACGCAAGGCTAGGCAATGCACGGAAGGCAAGCAAAGAGTAACGGAAGGCAACGAAGGCAAGGGAAAGCAAGGCAAAGCAAGGGTAACAGAAGGAACGGCACGGCAAGGGGAAATAAGGCTAAGGCACGTCAACGCACGGCTAGGCAATGCACGGCCAGGCAAGGAAAGGGTAACGCAAGGCAAGGCACGGTGAGGTAAGGCAAGGCTGATGCACGACAACGCACGGCTAGGCAATGCACGGCAAGGCAAGGAAAGGGTAACGCAAGGCAAGGCACGGTCAGGCGAGGCAAGGCTAAGGCACGACAACGCAAGGCTAGGCAATGCACGGCAAGGCAAGGAAAGGGTAACGAAAGGCAAGGCACGGTAAGGCGCGGCAAGGCTAAGGCACGACAACGCAAGGCTAGGCAATAAACGGAAGGCAAGCAAAGAGTAACGGAAGGCAAGGAAGGCAAGGGAAAGCAGGGGAAGCCAAGGGTAACGGAAGGAACGGCACGGTAAGGGGAAACAAGGCTAAGGCACGACAACGCAGGGCTAGCCAATGCACGGCAAGGAAAGGAAAGGGTAACGCAAGGCAAGGCACCGTTACGCGAGGCAAGGCTAGGGCATGACAACGCAAGGCTAGGCAATGCACGGAAGGCAAGCAAAGAGTAACGGAAGGCCAGGAAGGCAAGGGAAAGCAAGGCAAGGCAAGGGTAACGGAAGGAACGGCACGGCAAGGGGAAACAAGGCTAAGGCACGGCAACGCACGGCTAGGCAATGCACGGCAAGGCAAGGAAAGGGTAACGCAAGGCAAGGCACGTTTAGGCGAGGCAAGGCTAAGGCACGACAACGCAAGGCTAGGCAATGCACGGAAGGCAAGCAAAGAGGAACGGAAGGCAAGGAAGGCTAGGGAAAGCAGGGAAAGGCAAGGGTAACGGAAGGAACGGCACGGTAAGGGCAAACAAGACTAAGGCACGACAACACAGGGCTAGGCAATGCAGGGCAAGGCAAGGAAATGGTAACGCAAGGCAAGGCACGGTTTGGGGAGGCAAAGCTAATGCACGACAACGCAAGGCTAGGCAGTGCACGGCTAGGCAAGGAAAGAGTAACGGAAGGAAAGGAAGGCAAGGCAAAGCAAGGCAAGGCAAGTGTAACAAAAGGCAAGGCACGGCAAGGGGAAACAAGGCTAAGGAACGGCAACGCACGGCTACGCAATGCACGGCCAGGCAAGGAAAGGGTAACGCAAGGCAAGGCACGGTAAGGCAAGACAAGGCTAATGCACGACAACGCACGGCTAGGCAATGCACGGCCAGGCAAGGAAAGGGTAACGCAAGGCAAGGCACGGTGAGGCAAGGCAAGGCAAATGCACGACAACGCACGGCTAGGCAATGCACGGCAAGGCAAGGAAAGGGTAACGCAAGGCAAGGCACGGTCAGGCGAGGCAAGGCTAAGGCACGACAACGCAAGGCTAGGCAATGCACGGCAAGGCAAGGAAAGGGTAACGCAAGGCAAGGCACGGTGAGGCAAGGCAAGGCTGATGCACGACAACGCATGGCTAGGCAATGCACGGCAAGGCAAGGAAAGGGTAACGCAAGGCAAGGCACGGTCAGGCGAGGCAAGGCTAAGGCACGACAACGCAAGGCTAGGCAATGCACGGCAAGGCAAGGAAAGGGTAACGCAAGGCAAGGCACGGTAAGGCGAGGCAAGGCTAAGGCACGACAACGCAAGGCTAGGCAATGAACGGAAGGCAAGTAAAGAGTAACGGAAGGCAAGGAAGGCAAGGGAAAGCAAGGGAAGGCACGGGCAACGAAAGGAACGGCACGGTAAGGGGAAACAAAGCTAAGGCACGACAATGCAGGGCTAGGCAATGCACGGCAAGGCAAGGAAAGGGTAACGCAAGGCAAAGCACGGTGAGGGAAGACAAGGCAAATGCACGACAACGCACGGCTAGGCAATGCACAGCAAGGCAAGGAAAGGGTAACTCAAGGCAAGGCACGGTCAGGCGAGGCAAGGCTAAGGCACGACAACGCAAGGCTAGGCAATGCACGGAAGGCAAGCAAAGAGTAACGGAAGGCAAGGAAGGCAAGGGAAAGAAGGGGAAGGCAAGGGTAACGAAAGGAACGGCACGGTAAGGGCAAACAAGGCTAAGGCACGACAACGCAAGGCTAGGCAATGCACGGAAGGCAAGCAAAGAGTAACGGAAGGCAAGGAAGGCTAGGGAAAGCAGGGAAAGGCAAGGGTAACGGAAGGAACGGCACGGTAAGGGCAAACAAGACTAAGGCACGACAACACAGGGCTAGGCAATGCAGGGCAAGGCAAGGAAATGGTAACGCAAGGCAAGGCACGGTTTGGGGAGGCAAAGCTAATGCACGACAACGCAAGGCTAGGCAGTGCACGGCTAGCCAAGGAAAGAGTAACGGAAGTAAAGGAAGGCAAGGCAAAGCAAGGCAAGGCAAGTGTAACAAAAGGCAAGGCACGGCAAGGTGAAACAAGGCTAAGGAACGGCAACGCACGGCTACGCAATGCACGGCCAGGCAAGGAAAGGGTAACGCAAGGCAAGGCACGGTAAGGCAAGACAAGGCTAATGCACGACAACGCACGGCTAGGCAATGCACGGCCAGGCAAGGAAAGGGTAACGCAAGGCAAGGCACGGTGAGGCAAGGCAAGGCAAATGCACGACAACGCACGGCTAGGCAATGCACGGCAAGGCAAGGAAAGGGTAACGCAAGGCAAGGCACGGTCAGGCGAGGCAAGGCTAAGGCACGACAACGCAAGGCTAGGCAATGAACGGAAGGCAAGCAAAGAGTAACGGAAGGCAAGGAAGGCAAGGGAAAGCAAGGGAAGGCAAGGGCAACGAAAGGAACGGCACGGTAAGGGGAAACAAAGCTAAGGCACGACAATGCAGGGCTAGGCAATGCACGGCAAGGCAAGGAAAGGGTAACGCAAGGCAAATCACGGTGAGGGAAGACAAGGCAAATGCACGACAACGCACGGCTAGGCAATGCACGGCAAGGCAAGGAAAGGGTAACTCAAGGCAAGGCACGGTCAGGCGAGGCAAGGCTAAGGCACGACAACGCAAGGCTAGGCAATGCACGGAAGGCAAGCAAAGAGTAACGGAAGGCAAGGAAGGCAAGGGAAAGCAGGGGAAGGCAAGGGTAACGAAAGGAACGGCACGGTAAGGGGAAACAAGGCTAAGGCACGACAACACAGGGCTAGGCAATGCAGGGCAAGGCAAGGAAAGGGTAACGCAAGGCAAGGCACGGTTTGGGGAGGCAAAGCTAATGCACGACAACGCAAGGCTAGGCAGTGCACGGCTAGGCAAGGAAAGAGCAACGGAAGGCAAGGAAGGCAAGGCAAAGCAAGGCAAGGCAAGGGTAACAGAATGAACGGCACGGCAAGGGGAAACAAGGCTAAGGAACGGCAACGCACGGCTGCGAAATGCACGGCAAGGCAAGGAAAGGGTAACGCAAGGCAAGGCACGGTGAGGCAAGGCAAGGTTGATGCACGACAACGCACGGCTAGGCAATGCACGGCAAGGCAAGGAAAGGGTAACGCAAGGCAAGGCACGGTCAGGCGAGGCAAGGCTAAGGCAAGACAACGCAAGGCTAGGCAATGCACGGCAAGGCAAGGAAAGGGTAACGCAAGGCAAGGCACGGTGAGGCAAGTCAAGGCTGATGCACGACAACGCACGGCTAGGCAATGCACGGCAAGGCAAGGAAAGGGTAACGCAAGGCAAGGCACGGTCAGGCGAGGCAAGGGTAAGGCACGACAACACAAGGCTAGGCAATGCACGGCAAGGCAAGGAAAGGGTAACGCAAGGCAAGGCACGGTAAGGCGCGGCAAGGCTAAGGCACGACAACGCAAGGCTAGGCAATAAACGGAAGGCAAGCAAAGAGTAACGGAAGGCAAGGAAGGCAAGGGAAAGCAGGGGAAGGCAAGGGTAACGGAAGGAACGGCACGGCAAGGGGAAACAAGGCTAAGGCACGGCAACGCACGGCTAGGCAATGCACGGCAAGGCAAGGAAAGGGTAACGCAAGGCAAGGCACTCTCAGGCGAGGCAAGGCTAAGGCACGACAACGCAAGGCTAGGCAATGCACAGGAAGGAAAGCAAAGAGTAACGGAAGGCAATGAAAGGAAGGGAAAGGAAGGCAAGGTAAGGGTAACGCAAAGCAAGGCACGGTGAGGCAAGGCAAGGCTGATGCAGGACAACGCACGGCTAGGCAATTCACGGCAAGGCAAGGAAAGGGTAACGCAAGGCAAGGCACGGTAAGGCGCGGCAAGGCTAAGGCACGACAACGCAAGGCTAGGCAATAAACGGAAGGCAAGCAAAGAGTAACGGAAGGCAAGGAAGGCAAGGGAAAGCAGGGGAAGGCAAGGGTAACGGAAGGAACGGCACGGTAAGGGGAAACAAGGCTAAGGCACGACAACGCAGGGCTAGCCAATGCACGGCAAGGAAAGGAAAGGGTAACGCAAGGCAAGGCACCGTTACGCGAAGCAAGGCTAGGGCATGACAACGCAAGGCTAGGCAATGCACGGAAGGCAAGCAAAGAGTAACGGAAGGCCAGGAAGGCAAGGGAAAGCAAGGCAAGGCAAGGGTAACGGAAGGAACGGCACGGCAAGGGGAAACAAGGCTGATGCACGACAACGCACGGCTAGGCAATGCACGGCAAGGCAAGGAAAGGGTAACGCAAGGCAAGGCACGATCAGGCGAGGCAAGGCTAAGGCACGACAACGCAAGGCTAGGCAATGCACGGCAAGGCAAGGAAAGGGTAACGCAAGGCAAGGCACGGTAAGGCGCGGCAAGGCTAAGGCACGACAACGCAAAGCTAGGCAATAAACGGAAGGCAAGCAAAGAGTAACGGAAGGCAAGGAAGGCAAGGGAAAGCAGGGGAAGGCAAGGGTAAGGAAAGGAACGGCACGGCAAGGGGAAACAAGGCTAAGGCACTGCAACGCACGGCTAGGCCATGCACGGCAAGGCAAGGAAAGGGTAACGCAAGGCAAGGCACGGTGAGGCAAGGCAAGGCTGATGCACGACAACGCACGGCTAGGCAATGCACGGCAAGGCAAGGAAAGGGTAACGCAAGGCAAGGCACGGTCAGGCGAGGCAAGGCTAAGGCACGACAACGCAAGGCTAGGCAATGCACGGCAAGGCAAGGAAAGGGTAACGCAAGGCAAGGCACGGTAAGGCGCGGCAAGGCTAAGGCAGGACAACGGAAGGCTTGGCAATACACGGAAGGCAAGCAAAGAGTAACGGAAGCTAAGGAAGGCAAGGGAAAGCAGGGGAAGGCAAGGGTAACGGAAGGAACGGCACGGTAAGGGGAAACAAGGCTAAGGCACGACAACGCAGGGCTAGCCAATGCACGGCAAGTAAAGGAAAGGGTAACGCAAAGCAAGGCACCGTTACGCGAGGCAAGGCTAGGGCACGACAACGCAAGGCTAGGCAATGCACGGAAGGCAAGCATAGAGTAACGGAAGGCCAGGAAGGCAAGGGAAAGCAAGGCAAGGCAAGGGTAACGGAAGGAACGGCACGGCAAGGGGAAACAAGGCTAAGGCACGGCAACGCACGGCTAGGCAATGCACGGCAAGGCAAGGAAAGGGTAACGCAAGGCAAGGCACTGTCAGGCGAGGCAAGTCTAAGGCACGACAACGCAAGGCTAGGCAATGCACGGAAGGAAAGCAAAGAGGAACGGAAGGCAAGGAAGGCTAGGGAAAGCAGGGAAAGGTAAGGGTAACGGAAGGAACGGCACGGTAAGGGCAAACAAGACTAAGGCACGACAACACAGGGCTAGGCAATGCAGGGCAAGGCAAGGAAATGGTAACGCAAGGCAAGGCACGGTTTGGGGAGGCAAAGCTAATGCACGACAACGCAAGGCTAGGCAGTGCACGGCTAGGCAAGGAAAGAGTAACGGAAGGCAAGGAAGGCAAGGGAAAGCAAGGCAAGGCAAGCGTAACAAAAGGCAAGGCACGGCAAGGGGAAACAAGGCTAAGGAACGGCAACGCCCGGCTACGCAATGCACGGCCAGGCAAGGAAATGGTAACGCATGGCAAGGCACGGTAAGGCAAGAAAAGGCTAATGCACGACAACGCACGGCTAGGCAATGCACGGCCAGGCAAGGAAAGGGTAACGCAAGGCAAGGCACGGTCAGGGGAGGCAAGGCTAAGGCACGACAACGCAAGGCTAGGCAATGCACGGAAGGCAAGCAAAGAGGAACGGAAGGCAAGGAAGGCTAGGGAAAGCAGGGGAAGGCAAGGGTAACGAAAGGAACGGCACGGTAAGGGGAAACAAGGCTAAGGCACGACAACATAGGGCTAGGCAATGCAGGGCAAGGCAAGGAAAGGGTAACGCAAGGCAAGGCACGGTTCGGGGAGGAAGGCGAATGCACGACAACGCAAGGCTAGGCAATGCACGGAAGGCAAGCAAAGAGTAACGGAAGGCAAGGAAGGCAAGGGAAAGCAAGGCATGGCAAGGGTAACGGAAGGAACGGCACGGCAAGGGGAAACAAGGCTAAGGCACGGCAACGCACGGCTAGGCAATGCACGGCAAGGCAAGGAAAGGGTAACGCAAGGAAAGGCACGGTGAGGCAAGGCAAGGCTGATGCACGACAACGCACAGCTACGCAATGCACGGCAAGGCAAGGAAAGGGTAACGCAAGGCAAGGCACGGTAAGGCGCGGCAAGGCTAAGGCACGACAACGCAAGGCTAGGCAATAAACGGAAGGCAAGCAAAGAGTAACGGAAGGCCAGGAAGGAAAGGGAAAGCAAGGCAAGGCAAGGGTAACGGAAGGAACGGCACGGCAAGGGGAAACAAGGCTAAGGCACGGCAACGCACGGCTAGGCAATGCACGGCAAGGCAAGGAAAGGGTAACGCAAGGCAAGGCACGGTCAGGCGAGGCAAGGCTAAGGCACGACAACGCAAGGCTAGGCAATGCACGGAAGGCAAGCAAAGAGGAACGGAAGGCAAGGAAGGCTAGGGAAAGCAGGGAAAGGCAAGGGTAACGGAAGGAACGGCACGGTAAGGGCAAACAAGACTAAGGCACGACAACACAGTGCTAGGCAATGCAGGGCAAGGCAAGGAAAGGGTAACGCAAGGCAAGGCACGGTTTGGGGAGGCAAGGCTAATGCACGACAACGCAAGGCTAGGCAGTGCACGGCTAGGCAAGGAAAGAGTAACGGAAGGCAAGGAAGGCAAGGCAAAGCAAGGCAAGGCAAGTGTAACAAAAGGCAAGGCACGGCAAGGGGAAACAAGGCTAAGGAACGGCAACGCACGGCTACGCAATGCACGGCCAGGCAAGGAAAGGGTAACGCAAGGCAAGGCACGGTAAGGCAAGACAAGGCTAATGCACGACAACGCACGGCTAGGCAATGCACGGCCAGGCAAGGAAAGGGTAACGCAAGGCAAGGCACGGTGAGGCAAGGCAAGGCAAATGCACGACAACGCACGGCTAGGCAATGCACGGCAAGGCAAGGAAAGTGTAACGCAAGGCAAGGCACGGTCAGGCGAGGCAAGGCTAAGGCACGACAACGCAAGGCTAGGCAATGCACGGCAAGGCAAGGAAAGGGTAACGCAAGGCAAGGCACGGTGAGGCAAGGCAAGGCTGATGCACGACAACGCACGGCTAGGCAATGCACGGCAAGGCAAGGAAAGGGTAACGCAAGGCAAGGCACGGTCAGGCGAGGCAAGGCTAAGGCACGACAACGCAAGGCTAGGCAATGCACGGCAAGGCAAGGAAAGGGTAACGCAAGGCAAGGCACGGTAAGGCGAGGCAAGGCTAAGGCACGACAACGCAAGGCTAGGCAATGAACGGAAGGCAAGTAAAGAGTAACGGAAGGCAAGGAAGGCAAGGGAAAGCAAGGGAAGGCAAGGGCAACGAAAGGAACGGCACGGTAAGGGGAAAAAAAGCTAAGGCACGACAATGCAGGGCTAGGCAATGCACGGCAAGGCAAGGAAAGGGTAACGCAAGGCAAAGCACGGTGAGGCAAGACAAGGCACATGCACGACAACGCACGGCTAGGCAATGCACGGCAAGGCAAGAAAAGGGTAACTCAAGGCAAGGCACGGTCAGGCGAGGCAAGGCTAAGGCACGACAACGCAAGGCTAGGCAATGCACGGCAAGGCAAGGAAAGGGTAACGCAAGCCAAGGCACGGTAAGGCGCGGCAAGGCTAAGGCACGACAACGCAAGGCTAGGCAATAAACGGAAGGCAAGCAAAGAGTAACGGAAGGCAAGGAAGGCAAGGGAAAGCAGGGGAAGGCAAGGGTAACGGAAGGAACGGCACGGTAAGGGGAAACAAGGCTAAGGCACGACAACACAGGGCTAGGCAATGCAGGGCAAGGCAAGGAAATGGTAACGCAAGGCAAGGCACGGTTTGGGGAGGCAAAGCTAATGCACGACAACGCAAGGCTAGGCAGTGCACGGCTAGGCAAGGAAAGAGTAACGGAAGGAAAGGAAGGCAAGGCAAAGCAAGGCAAGGCAAGTGTAACAAAAGGCAAGGCACGGCAAGGGGAAACAAGGCTAAGGAACGGCAACGCACGGCTACGCAATGCACGGCCAGGCAAGGAAAGGGTAACGCAAGGCAAGGCACGGTAAGGCAAGACAAGGCTAATGCACGACAACGCACGGCTAGGCAATGCACGGCCAGGCAAGGAAAGGGTAACGCAAGGCAAGGCACGGTGAGGCAAAGCAAGGCAAATGCACGACAACGCACGGCTAGGCAATGCACGGTAAGGCAAGGAAAGGGTAACGCAAGGCAAGGCACGGTCAGGCGAGGCAAGGCTAAGGCACGACAACGCAAGGCTAGGCAATGAACGGAAGGCAAGCAAAGAATAACGGAAGGCAAGGAAGGCTAGGGAAAGCAGGGAAAGGCAAGGGTAACGGAAGGAACGGCACGGTAAGTTCAAACAAGACTAAGGCACGACAACACAGGACTAGGCAATGCAGGGCAAGGCAAGGAAATGGTAACGCAAGGCAAGGCACGGTTTGGGGAGGCAAAGCTAATGCACGACAACGCAAGGCTAGGCAGTGCACGGCTAGACAAGGAAAGAGTAACGGAAGGAAAGGAAGGCAAGGCAAAGCAAGGCAAGGCAAGTGTAACAAAAGGCAAGGCACGGCAAGGGAAACAAGGCTAAGGAACGGCAACGCACGGCTATGCAATGCACGGCCAGGCAAGGAAAGGGTAACGCAAGGCAAGGCACGGTAAGGCAAGACAAGGCTAATGCACGACAACGCACGGCTAGGCAATGCACGGCCAGGCAAGGAAATGGTAACGCAAGGCAAGGCACGGTGAGGGAAGGCAAGGCAAATGCACGACAACGCACGGCTAGGCAATGCACGGCAAGGCAAGGAAAGGGTAACGCAAGGCAAGGCACGGTCAGGCGAGGCAAGGCTAAGGCACGACAACGCAAGGCTAGGCAATGAACGGAAGGCAAGCAAAGAGTAACGGAAGGCAAGGAAGGCAAGGGAAAGCAAGGGAAGGCAAGGGTAAGGAAAGGAACGGCACGGCAAGGGGAAACAAGGCTAAGGCACTGCAACGCACGGCTAGGCCATGCACGGCAAGGCAAGTAAAGGGTAACGCAAGGCAAGGCACGGTGAGGCAAGGCAAGGCTGATGCACGACAACGCACGGCTAGGCAATGCACGGCAAGGCAAGGAAAGGGTAACGCAAGTCAAGGCACGGTCAGGCGAGGCAAGGCTAAGGCACGACAACGCAAGGCTAGGCAATGCACGGCAAGGCAAGGAAAGGGTAACGCAAGGCAAGGCACGGTAAGGCGCGGCAAGGCTAAGGCACGACAACGCAAGGCTAGGCAATAAACCGAAGGCAAGCAAAGAGTAACGGAAGGCAAGGAAGGCAAGGGAAAGCAGGGGAAGGCAAGGGTAACGGAAGGAACGGCACGGTAAGGGGAAACAAGGCTAAGGCACGACAACGCAGGGCTAGCCAATGCACGGCAAGGAAAGGAAAGGGTAACGCAAAGCAAGGCACCGTTACGCGAGGCAAGGCTAGGGCACGACAACGCAAGGCTAGGCAATGCACGGAAGGCAAGCAAAGAGTAACGGAAGGCCAGGAAGGCAAGGGAAAGCAAGGTAAGGCAAGGGTAATGGAAGGAACGGCACGGCAAGGGGAAACAAGGCTAAGGCACGGCAACGCACGGCTAGGCAATGCACGGCAAGGCAAGGAAAGGGTAACGCAAGGCAAGGCACGGTTTGGGGAGGCAAAGCTAATGCACGACAACGCAAGGCTAGGCAGTGCACGGCTAGGCAAGAAAGAGTAACGGAAGGCAAGGAAGGCAAGGGAAAGCAAGGCAAGGCAAGCGTAACAAAAGGCAAGGCACGGCAAGGGGAAACAAGGCTAAGGAACGGCAACGCACGGCTACGCAATGCACGGCCAGGCAAGGAAAGGGTAACGCAAGGCAAGGCACGGTGAGGCAAGGCAAGGCAAATGCACGACAACGCACGGCTAGGCAATGCACGGCAAGGCAAGGAAAGGGTAACGCAAGGCAAGGGTGAGGGCAAGGCAATGCACGACAACGCACGGCTAGGCAATGCACGGCAAGGCAAGGAAAGGGTAACGCAAGGCAAGGCACGGTGAGGCAAAGCAAGGCTGATGCACGACAACGCACGGCTAGGCAATGCACGGCAAGGCAAGGAAAGGGTAACGCAAGGCAAGGCACGATCAGGCGAGGCAAGGCTAATGCACGACAACGCAAGGCTAGGCAATGCACGGCAAGGCAAGGAAAGGGTAACGCAAGGCAAGGCACGGTAAGGCGCGGCAAGGCTAAGGCACGACAACGCAAGGCTAGGCAATAAACGGAAGGCAAGCAAAGAGTAACGGAAGGCAAGGAAGGCAAGGGAAAGCAAGGCAAGGCAAGGGTAACAGAAGGAACGGCACGGCAAGGGGAAACAAGGCTAAGGCACGGCAACGCACGGCTAGGCAATGCACGGCAAGGCAAGGAAAGGGTAACGCAAGGCAAGGCACGGTGAGGCAAGGCAAGGCTGATGCACGACAACGCACGGCTAGGCAATGCACGGCAAGGCAAGGAAAGGGTAACGCAAGTCAAGGCACGGTCAGGCGAGGCAAGGCTAAGGCACGACAACGCAAGGCTAGGCAATAAACGGAAGGCAAGCAAAGAGTAACGGAAGGCAAGGAAGGCAAGGGAAAGCAGGGGAAGGCAAGGGTAACGGAAGGAACGGCACGGTAAGGGGAAACAAGGCTAAGGCACGACAACGCAGGGCTAGCCAATGCACGGCAAGGAAAGGAAAGGGTAACGCAAAGCAAGGCACCGTTACGCGAGGCAAGGCTAGGGCACGACAACGCAAGGCTAGGCAATGCACGGAAGGCAAGCAAAGAGTAACGGAAGGCCAGGAAGGCAAGGGAAAGCAAGGTAAGGCAAGGGTAACGGAAGGAACGGCACGGCAAGGGGAAACAAGGCTAAGGCACGGCAACGCACGGCTAGGCAATGCACGGCAAGGCAAGGAAAGGGTAACGCAAGGCAAGGCACTGTCAGGCGAGGCAAGGCTAAGGCACGACAACGCAAGGCTAGGCAATGCACGGAAGGAAAGCAAAGAGTAACGGAAGGCAATGAAAGGAAGGGAAAGCAAGGCAAGGTAAGTGTAACGCAAGGCAAGGCAAGGTGAGGCAAGGCAAGGCTGATGCACGACAACGCACGGCTAGGCAATTCACGGCAAGGCAAGGACAGGGTAACGCAAGGCAAGGCACGGTCAGGCGAGGCAAGGCTAAGGCACGACAACGCAAGGCTAGGCAATGCACGGAAGGCAAGCAAAGAGGAACAGAAGGCAAGGAAGGCTAGGGAAAGCAGGGAAAGGCAAGGGTAACGGAAGGAACGGCACGGTAAGGGCAAACAAGACTAAGGCACGACAACACAGGGCTAGGCAATGCAGGGCAAGGCAAGGAAATGGTAACGCAAGGCAAGGCACGGTTTGGGGAGGCAAAGCTAATGCACGACCACGCAAGGCTAGGCAGTGCACGGCTAGGCAAGAAAGAGTAACGGAAGGCAAGGAAGGCAAGGGAAAGCAAGGCAAGGCAAGCGTAACAAAAGGCAAGGCACGGCAAGGGGAAACAAGGCTAAGGAACGGCAACGCACGGCTACGCAATGCACGGCCATGCAAGGAAAGGGTAACGCAAGGCAAGGAACGGTCAGGCAAGGCAAGGCTAATGCACGACAACGCAAGGCTAGGCAATGCACGGCCAGGCAAGGAAAGGGTAACGCAAGGCAAGGAACGGTGAGGCAAGGCAAGGCAAATGCACGACAACGCACGGCTAGGCAATGCACGGCAAGGCAAGGAAAGGGTAACGCAAGGCAATGCACGGTCAGGCGAGGCAATGCTAAGGCACGACAACGCAAGGCTAGGCAATGCACGGCAAGGCAAGCAAAGAGTAACGGAAGGCAAGGAAGGCAAGGGAAAGCAAGGGAAGGCAAGGGCAACGAAAGGAACGGCACGGTAAGGGGAAACAAAGCTAAGGCACGACAATGCAGGGCTAGGCAATGCACGGCAAGGCAAGGAAAGGGTAACGCAAGGCAAAGCACGGTGAGGCAAGACAAGGCAAATGCACGACAACGCACGGCTAGGCACTGCACGGCAAGGCAAGGAAAGGGTAACTCAAGGCAAGGCACGGTCAGGCGAGGCAAGGCTAAGGCACGACAACGCAAGGCTAGGCAATGAACGGAAGGCAAGCAAAGAGTAACGGAAGGCAAGGAAGGCAAGGGAAAGCAGGGGAAGGCAAGGGTAACGAAAGGAACGGCACGGTAAGGGGAAACAAGGCTAAGGCACGACAACACAGGGCTAGGCAATGCACGGCAAGGTAAGGAAAGGGTAACGCAAGGCAAGGCACGGTGAGGCAAGGCAAGGCTGATGCACGACAACGCACGGCTAGGCAATGCACGGCAAGGCAAGGAAAGGGTAACGCAAGGCAAGGCACGGTCAGGCGAGGCAAGGCTAAGGCACGACAACGCAAGGCTAGGCAATGCACGGCAAGGCAAGGAAAGGGTAACGCAAGGCAAGGCACGGTAAGGCGCGGCAAGGCTAAGGCACGACAACGCAAGGCTAGGCAATAAACGGAAGGCAAGCAAAGAGTAACGGAAGGCAAGGAAGGCAAGGGAAAGCAGGGGAAGGCAAGGGTAACGGAAGGAACGGCACGGTAAGGGGAAACAAGGCTAAGGCACGACAACGCAGGGCTAGCCAATGCACGGCAAGGCAAGGAAAGGGTAACGCAAAGCAAGGCACCGTTACGCGAGGCAAGGCTAGGGCACGACAACGCAAGGCTAGGCAATGCACGGAAGGCAAGCAAAGAGTAACGGAAGGCCAGGAAGGCAAGGGAAAGCAAGGTAAGGCAAGGGTAATGGAAGGAACGGCACGGCAAGGGGAAACAAGGCTAAGGCACGGCAACGCACGGCTAGGCAATGCACGGCAAGGCAAGGAAAGGGTAACGCAAGGCAAGGCACTGTCAGGCGAGGCAAGGCTAAGGCACGACAACGCAAGGCTAGGCAATGCACGGAAGGAAAGCAAAGAGTAACGGAAGGCAATGAAAGGAAGGGAAAGCAAGGCAAGGTAAGTGTAACGCAAGGCAAGGCAAGGTGAGGCAAGGCAAGGCTGATGCACGACAACGCACGGCTAGGCAATTCACGGCAAGGCAAGGACAGGGTAACGCAAGGCAAGGCACGGTCAGGCGAGGCAAGGCTAAGGCACGACAACGCAAGGCTAGGCAATGCACGGAAGGCAAGCAAAGAGGAACGGAAGGCAAGGAAGGCTAGGGAAAGCAGGGAAAGGCAAGGGTAACGGAAGGAACGGCACGGTAAGGGCAAACAAGACTAAGGCACGACAACACAGGGCTAGGCAATGCAGGGCAAGGCAAGGAAATGGTAACGCAAGGCAAGGCACGGTTTGGGGAGGCAAAGCTAATGCACGACCACGCAAGGCTAGGCAGTGCACGGCTAGGCAAGAAAGAGTAACGGAAGGCAAGGAAGGCAAGGGAAAGCAAGGCAAGGCAAGCGTAACAAAAGGCAAGGCACGGCAAGGGGAAAGAAGGCTAAGGAACGGCAACGCACGGCTACGCAATGCACGGCCAGGCAAGGAAAGGGTAACGCAAGGCAAGGAACGGTGAGGCAAGGAAAGGCAAATGCACGACAACGCACGGCTAGGCAATGCACGGCCAGGCAAGGAAAGGGAAACGCAAGGCAAGGAACGGTGAGGCAAGGCAAGGCAAATGCACGACAACGCACGGCTAGGCAATGCACGGCAAGGCAAGGAAAGTGTAACGCAAGGCAAGGCACGGTCAGGCGAGGCAAGGCTAAGGCACGACAACGCAAGGCTAGGCAATGAACGGAAGGCAAGCAAAGAGTAACGGAAGGCAAGGAAGGCAAGGGAAAGCAAGGGAAGGCAAGGGCAACGAAAGGAACGGCACGGTAAGGGGAAACAAAGCTAAGGCACGACAATGCAGGGCTAGGCAATGCACGGCAAGGCAAGGAAAGGGTAACGCAAGGCAAAGCACGGTGAGGCAAGACAAGGCAAATGCACGACAATGCACGGCTAGGCACTGCACGGCAAGGCAAGGAAAGGGTAACTCAAGGCAAGGCACGGTCAGGCGAGGCAAGGCTAAGGCACGACAACGCAAGGCTAGGCAATGCACGGAAGGCAAGCAAAGAGTAACGGAAGGCAAGGAAGGCAAGGGAAAGCAGGGGAAGGCAAGGGTAACGAAAGGAACGGCACGGTAAGGGGAAACAAGGCTAAGGCACGACAACACAGGGCTAGGCAATGCACGGCAAGGTAAGGAAAGGGTAACGCAAGGCAAGGCACGGTGACGCAAGGCAAGGCTGATGCACGACAACGCACGGCTAGGCAATGCACGGCAAGGCAAGGAAAGGGTAACGCAAGGCAAGGCACGGTCAGGCGAGGCAAGGCTAAGGCACGACAACGCAAGGCTAGGCAATGCACGGCAAGGCAAGGAAAGGGTAACGCAAGGCAAGGCACGGTAAGGCGCGGCAAGGCTAAGGCACGACAACGCAAGGCTAGGCAATAAACGGAAGGCAAGCAAAGAGTAACGGAAGGCAAGGAAGGCAAGGGAAAGCAGGGGAAGGCAAGGGTAACGGAAGGAACGGCACGGTAAGGGGAAACAAGGCTAAGGCACGACAACGCAGGGCTAGCCAATGCACGGCAAGGAAAGGAAAGGGTAACGCAAGGCAAGGCACCGTAACGCGAGGCAAGGCTAAGGCACGACAACGCAAGGCTAGGCAATGCACGGAAGGCAAGTAAAGAGTAACGGAAGGCAAGGAAGGCAAGGGAAAGCAAGGCAAGGCAAGGGTAACAGAAGGAACGGCACGGCAAGGGGAAACAAGGCTAAGGCACGGCAACGCACGGCTAGGCAATGCACGGCAAGGCAAGGAAAGGGTAACGCAAGGCAAGGCACGGTGAGGCAAGGCAAGGCTGATGCACGACAACGCAAGGCTAGGCAATGCACGGCAAGGCAAGGAAAGGGTAACGCAAGGCAAGGCACGGTCAGGCGCGGCAAGGCTAAGGCACGACAACGCAAGGCTAGGCAATAAACGGAAGGCAAGCAAAGAGTAACGGAAGGCAAGGAAGGCAAGGGAAAGCAGGGGAAGCCAAGGGTAACGGAAGGAACGGCACGGTAAGGGGAAACAAGGCTAAGGCACGACAACGCAGGGCTAGGCAATGCACGGCAAGGCAAGGAAAGGGTAACGCAAGGCAAGGCACGGTAAGGCGCGGCAAGGCTAAGGCACGACAACGCAAGGCTAGGCAGTGCACGGCTAGGCAAGGAAAGAGTAACGGAAGGAAAGGAAGGCAAGGCAAAGCAAGGCAAGGCAAGTGTAACAAAATGCAAGGCACGGCAAGGGGAAACAAGGCTAACGAACGGCAACGCATGGCTACGCAATGCACGGCCAGGCAAGGAAAGGGTAACGCAAGGCAAGGCACGGTAAGGCAAGACAAGGCTAATGCACGACAACGCACGGCTAGGCAATGCACGGCCAGGCACGGAAAGGGTAACGCAAGGCAAGGCACGGTGAGGCAAGGCAAGGCAAATGCACGACAACGCACGGCTAGGCAATGCACGGCAAGGCAAGGAAAGGGTAACGCAAGGCAAGGCAAGGTCAGGCGAGGCAAGGCTAAGGCACGACAACACAAGGCCAGACAATGAACGGAAGGCAAGCAAAGAGTAACGGAAGGCAAGGAAGGCAAGGGAAAGCAAGGGAAGGCAAGGGCAACGAAAGGAACGGCACGGTAAGGGGAAACAAAGCTAAGGCACGACAATGCAGGGCTAGGCAATGCACGGCAAGGCAAGGAAAGGGTAACGCAAGGCAAAGCACGGTGAGGCAAGACAAGGCAAATGCACGACAACGCACGGCTAGGCAATGCACGGCAAGGCAAGGAAAGGGTAACTCAAGGCAAGGCACGGTCAGGCGAGGCAAGGCTAAGGCACGACAACTCAAGGCTAGGCAATGCACGGAAGGCAAGCAAAGAGTAACGGAAAGCAAGGAAGGCAAGGGAAAGCAGGGGAAGGCAAGGGTAACGAAAGGAACGGCACGGTAAGGGGAAACAAGGCTAAGGTACGACAACACAGGGCTAGGCAATGCACGGCAAGGCAAGGAAAGGGTAACGCAAGGCAAGGCACGGTGAGGCAAGGCAAGGCTGATGCACGACAACGCACGGCTAGGCAATGCACGGCAAGGCAACGAAAGGGTAACGCAAGGCAAGGCACGATCAGGCGAGGCAAGGCTAAGGCACGACAACGCAAGGCTAGGCAATGCACGGCAAGGCAAGGAAAGGGTAACGCAAGGCAAGGCACGGTAAGGCGCGGCAAGGCTAAGGCACGACAACGCAAGGCTAGGCAATAAACGGAAGGCAAGCAAAGAGTAACGGAAGGCAAGGAAGGCAAGGGAAAGCAAGGCAAGGCAAGGGTAACAGAAGGAACGGCACGGCAAGGGGAAACAAGGCTAAGGCACGGCAACGCACGGCTAGGCAATGCACGGCAAGGCAAGGAAAGGGTAACGCAAGGCAAGGCACGGTGAGGCAAGGCAAGGCTGATGCACGACAACGCACGGCTAGGCAATGCACGGCAAGGCAAGGAAAGGGTAACGCAAGTCAAGGCACGGTCAGGCGAGGCAAGGCTAAGGCACGACAACGCAAGGCTAGGCAATGCACGGCAAGGCAAGGAAAGGGTAACGCAAGGCAAGGCACGGTAAGGCGCGGCAAGGCTAAGGCACGACAACGCAAGGCTAGGCAATAAACGGAAGGCAAGCAAAGAGTAACGGAAGGCAAGGAAGGCAAGGGAAAGCAGGGGAAGGCAAGGGTAACGGAAGGAACGGCACGGTAAGGGGAAACAAGGCTAAGGCACGACAACGCAGGGCTAGCCAATGCACGGCAAGGAAAGGAAAGGGTAACGCAAAGCAAGGCACCGTTACGCGAGGCAAGGCTAGGGCACGACAACGCAAGGCTAGGCAATGCACGGAAGGCAAGCAAAGAGTAACGGAAGGCCAGGAAGGCAAGGGAAAGCAAGGTAAGGCAAGGGTAATGGAAGGAACGGCACGGCAAGGGGAAACAAGGCTAAGGCACGGCAACGCACGGCTAGGCAATGCACGGCAAGGCAAGGAAAGGGTAACGCAAGGCAAGGCACTGTCAGGCGAGGCAAGGCTAAGGCACGACAACGCAAGGCTAGGCAATGCACGGAAGGAAAGCAAAGAGTAACGGAAGGCAATGAAAGGAAGGGAAAGCAAGGCAAGGTAAGTGTAACGCAAGGCAAGGCAAGGTGAGGCAAGGCAAGGCTGATGCACGACAACGCACGGCTAGGCAATTCACGGCAAGGCAAGGACAGGGTAACGCAATGCAAGGCACGGTCAGGCGAGGCAAGGCTAAGGCACGACAACGCAAGGCTAGGCAATGCACGGAAGGCAAGCAAAGAGGAACGGAAGGCAAGGAAGGCTAGGGAAAGCAGGGAAAGGCAAGGGTAACGGAAGGAACGGCACGGTAAGGGCAAACAAGACTAAGGCACGACAACACAGGGCTAGGCAATGCAGGGCAAGGCAAGGAAATGGTAACGCAAGGCAAGGCACGGTTTGGGGAGGCAAAGCTAATGCACGACCACGCAAGGCTAGGCAGTGCACGGCTAGGCAAGAAAGAGTAACGGAAGGCAAGGAAGGCAAGGGAAAGCAAGGCAAGGCAAGCGTAACAAAAGGCAAGGCACGGCAAGGGGAAAGAAGGCTAAGGAACGGCAACGCACGGCTACGCAATGCACGGCCAGGCAAGGAAAGGGTAACGCAAGGCAAGGAACGGTGAGGCAAGGAAAGGCAAATGCACGACAACGCACGGCTAGGCAATGCACGGCCAGGCAAGGAAAGGGAAACGCAAGGCAAGGAACGGTGAGGCAAGGCAAGGCAAATGCACGACAACGCACGGCTAGGCAATGCACGGCAAGGCAAGGAAAGTGTAACGCAAGGCAAGGCACGGTCAGGCGAGGCAAGGCTAAGGCACGACAACGCAAGGCTAGGCAATGAACGGAAGGCAAGCAAAGAGTAACGGAAGGCAAGGAAGGCAAGGGAAAGCAAGGGAAGGCAAGGGCAACGAAAGGAACGGCACGGTAAGGGGAAACAAAGCTAAGGCACGACAATGCAGGGCTAGGCAATGCACGGCAAGGCAAGGAAAGGGTAACGCAAGGCAAAGCACGGTGAGGCAAGACAAGGCAAATGCACGACAATGCACGGCTAGGCACTGCACGGCAAGGCAAGGAAAGGGTAACTCAAGGCAAGGCACGGTCAGGCGAGGCAAGGCTAAGGCACGACAACGCAAGGCTAGGCAATGCACGGAAGGCAAGCAAAGAGTAACGGAAGGCAAGGAAGGCAAGGGAAAGCAGGGGAAGGCAAGGGTAACGAAAGGAACGGCACGGTAAGGGGAAACAAGGCTAAGGCACGACAACACAGGGCTAGGCAATGCACGGCAAGGTAAGGAAAGGGTAACGCAAGGCAAGGCACGGTGACGCAAGGCAAGGCTGATGCACGACAACGCACGGCTAGGCAATGCACGGCAAGGCAAGGAAAGGGTAACGCAAGGCAAGGCACGGTCAGGCGAGGCAAGGCTAAGGCACGACAACGCAAGGCTAGGCAATGCACGGCAAGGCAAGGAAAGGGTAACGCAAGGCAAGGCACGGTAAGGCGCGGCAAGGCTAAGGCACGACAACGCAAGGCTAGGCAATAAACGGAAGGCAAGCAAAGAGTAACGGAAGGCAAGGAAGGCAAGGGAAAGCAGGGGAAGGCAAGGGTAACGGAAGGAACGGCACGGTAAGGGGAAACAAGGCTAAGGCACGACAACGCAGGGCTAGCCAATGCACGGCAAGGCAAGGAAAGGGTAACGCAAGGCAAGGCACCGTAACGCGAGGCAAGGCTAAGGCACGACAACGCAAGGCTAGGCAATGCACGGAAGGCAAGCAAAGAGTAACGGAAGGCAAGGAAGGCAAGGGAAAGCAAGGCAAGGCAAGGGTAACAGAAGGAACGGCACGGCAAGGGGAAACAAGGCTAAGGCACGGCAACGCACGGCTAGGCAATGCACGGCAAGGCAAGGAAAGGGTAACGCAAGGGAAGGCACGGTGAGGCAAGGCAAGGCTGATGCACGACAACGCAAGGCTAGGCAATGCACGGCAAGGCAAGGAAAGGGTAACGCAAGGCAAGGCACGTTAAGGCGCGGCATGGCTAAGGCACGACAACGCAAGGCTAGGCAATAAACGGAAGGCAAGCAAAGAGTAACGGAAGGCAAGGAAGGCAAGGGAAAGCAGGGGAAGCCAAGGGTAACGGAAGGAACGGCACGGTAAGGGGAAACAAGGCTAAGGCACGACAACGCAGGGCTAGGCAATGCAGGGCAAGGCAAGGAAATGGTAACGCAAGGCAAGGCACGGTTTGGGGAGGCAAAGCTAATGCACGACAACGCAAGGCTAGGCAGTGCACGGCTAGGCAAGGAAAGAGTAACGGAAGGAAAGGAAGGCAAGGCAAAGCAAGGCAAGGCAAGTGTAACAAAATGCAAGGCACGGCAAGGGGAAACAAGGCTAAGGAACGGCAACGCACGGCTAGGCAATGCACGGCCAGCCAAGGAAAGGGTAACGCAAGGCAAGGCACGGTAAGGGAAGACAAGGCTAATGCACGACAACGCACGGCTAGGCAATGCACGGCAAGGCAAGGAAAGGGTAACGCAAGGCAAGGCACGGTGAGGCAAGGCAAGGCAAATGCACGACAACGCACGGCTAGGCAATGCACGGCAAGGCAAGGAAAGGGTAACGCAAGGCAAGGCACGGTCAGGCGAGGCAAGGCTAAGGCACGACAACGCAAGGCTAGGCAATGAACGGAAGGCAAGCAAAGAGTAACGGAAGGCAAGGAAGGCAAGGGAAAGCAAGGGAAGGCAAGGGCAACGAAAGGAACGGCACGGTAAGGGGAAACAAAGCTAAGGCACGACAATGCAGGGCTAGGCAATGCACGGCAAGGCAAGGAAAGGGTAACGCAAGGCAAAGCACGGTGAGGCAAGACAAGGCAAATGCACGACAACGCACGGCTAGGCAATGCACGGCAAGGCAAGGAAAGGGTAACTCAAGGCAAGGCACGGTCAGGCGAGGCAAGGCTAAGGCACGACAACTCAAGGCTAGGCAATGCACGGAAGGCAAGCAAAGAGTAACGGAAAGCAAGGAAGGCAAGGGAAAGCAGGGGAAGGCAAGGGTAACGAAAGGAACGGCACGGTAAGGGGAAACAAGGCTAAGGTACGACAACACAGGGCTAGGCAATGCACGGCAAGGCAAGGAAAGGGTAACGCAAGGCAAGGCACGGTGAGGCAAGGCAAGGCTGATGCACGACAACGCACGGCTAGGCAATGCACGGCAAGGCAAGGAAAGGGTAACGCAAGGCAAGGCACGATCAGGCGAGGCAAGGCTAAGGCACGACAACGCAAGGCTAGGCAATGCACGGCAAGGCAAGGAAAGGGTAACGCAAGGCAAGGCACGGTAAGGCGCGGCAAGGCTAAGGCACGACAACGCAAGGCTAGGCAATAAACGGAAGGCAAGCAAAGAGTAACGGAAGGCAAGGAAGGCAAGGGAAAGCAAGGCAAGGCAAGGGTAACAGAAGGAACGGCACGGCAAGGGGAAACAAGGCTAAGGCACGGCAACGCACGGCTAGGCAATGCACGGCAAGGCAAGGAAAGGGTAACGCAAGGCAAGGCACGGTGAGGCAAGGCAAGGCTGATGCACGACAACGCACGGCTAGGCAATGCACGGCAAGGCAAGGAAAGGGTAACGCAAGTCAAGGCACGGTCAGGCGAGGCAAGGCTAAGGCACGACAACGCAAGGCTAGGCAATGCACGGCAAGGCAAGGAAAGGGTAACGCAAGGCAAGGCACGGTAAGGCGCGGCAAGGCTAAGGCACGACAACGCAAGGCTAGGCAATAAACGGAAGGCAAGCAAAGAGTAACGGAAGGCAAGGAAGGCAAGGGAAAGCAGGGGAAGGCAAGGGTAACGGAAGGAACGGCACGGTAAGGGGAAACAAGGCTAAGGCACGACAACGCAGGGCTAGCCAATGCACGGCAAGGAAAGGAAAGGGTAACGCAAAGCAAGGCACCGTTACGCGAGGCAAGGCTAGGGCACGACAACGCAAGGCTAGGCAATGCACGGAAGGCAAGCAAAGAGTAACGGAAGGCCAGGAAGGCAAGGGAAAGCAAGGTAAGGCAAGGGTAACGGAAGGAACGGCACGGCAAGGGGAAACAAGGCTAAGGCACGGCAACGCACGGCTAGGCAATGCACGGCAAGGCAAGGAAAGGGTAACGCAAGGCAAGGCACTGTCAGGCGAGGCAAGGCTAAGGCACGACAACGCAAGGCTAGGCAATGCACGGAAGGAAAGCAAAGAGTAACGGAAGGCAATGAAAGGAAGGGAAAGCAAGGCAAGGTAAGTGTAACGCAAGGCAAGGCAAGGTGAGTCTAGGCAAGGCTGATGCACGACAACGCACGGCTAGGCAATTCACGGCAAGGCAAGGACAGGGTAACGCAAGGCAAGGCACGGTCAGGCGAGGCAAGGCTAAGGCACGACAACGCAAGGCTAGGCAATGCACGGAAGGCAAGCAAAGAGGAACGGAAGGCAAGGAAGGCTAGGGAAAGCAGGGAAAGGCAAGGGTAACGGAAGGAACGGCACGGTAAGGGCAAACAAGACTAAGGCACGACAACACAGGGCTAGGCAATGCAGGGCAAGGCAAGGAAATGGTAACGCAAGGCAAGGCACGGTTTGGGGAGGCAAAGCTAATGCACGACAACGCAAGGCTAGGCAGTGCACGGCTAGGCAAGAAAGAGTAACGGAAGGCAAGGAAGGCAAGGGAAAGCAAGGCAAGGCAAGCGTAACAAAAGGCAAGGCACGGCAAGGGGAAAAAAGGCTAAGGAACGGCAACGCACGGCTACGCAATGCACGGCCAGGCAAGGAAAGGGTAACGCAAGGCAAGGAACGGTGAGGCAAGGCAAGGCAAATGTACGACAACGCACGGCTAGGCAATGCACGGCCAGGCAAGGAAAGGGTAACGCAAGGCAAGGAACGGTGAGGCAAGGCAAGGCAAATGCACGACAACGCACGGCTAGGCAATGCACGGCAAGGCAAGGAAAGGGTAACGCAAGGCAAGGCACGGTCAGGCGAGGCAAGGCTAAGGCACGACAACGCAAGGCTAGGCAATGAACGGAAGGCAAGCAAAGAGTAACGGAAGGCAAGGAAGGCAAGGGAAAGCAAGGGAAGGCAAGGGCAACGAAAGGAACGGCACGGTAAGGGGAAACAAAGCTAAGGCACGACAATGCAGGGCTAGGCAATGCACGGCAAGGCAAGGAAAGGGTAACGCAAGGCAAAGCACGGTGAGGCAAGACAAGGCAAATGCACGACAACGCACGGCTAGGCAATGCACGGCAAGGCAAGGAAAGGGTAACTCAAGGCAAGGCACGGTCAGGCGAGGCAAGGCTAAGGCACGACAACGCAAGGCTAGGCAATGCACGGAAGGCAAGCAAAGAGTAACGGAAGGCAAGGAAGGCAAGGGAAATCAGGGGAAGGCAAGGGTAACGAAAGGAACGGCACGGTAAGGGGAAACAAGGCTAAGGCACGACAACGCACGGCTAGGCAATGCACGGCAAGGTAAGGAAAGGGTAACGCAAGGCAAGGCACAGTGAGGCAAGGCAAGGCTAATGCACGACAACGCACGGCTAGGCAATGCACGGCAAGGCAAAGAAAGGGTAACGCAAGGCAAGGCACGGTCAGGCGAGGCAAGGCTAAGGCACGACAACGCAAGGCTAGGCAATGCACGGCAAGGCAAGGAAAGGGTAACGCAAGGCAAGGCACGGTAAGGCGCGGCAAGGCTAAGGCACGACAACGCAAGGCTAGGCAATAAACGGAAGGCAAGCAAAGAGTAACGGAAGGCAAGGAAGGCAAGGGAAAGCAGGGGAAGGCAAGGGTAACGGAAGGAACGGCACGGTAAGGGGAAACAAGGCTAAGGCACGACAACGCAGGGCTAGCCAATGCACGGCAAGGAAAGGAAAGGGTAACGCAAGGCAAGGCACCGTTAGGCGAGGCAAGGCTAAGGCACGACAACGCAAGGCTAGGCAATGCACGGAAGGCAAGCAAAGAGTAACGGAAGGCAAGGAAGGCAAGGGAAAGCAAGGCAAGGCAAGGGTAACAGAAGGAACGGCACGGCTAGGCAATGCACGGCAAGGCAAGGAAAGGGTAACGCAAGGCAAGGCACGGTGAGGCAAGGCAAGGCTGATGCACGACAACGCAAGGCTAGGCAATGCACGGCAAGGCAAGGAAAGGGTAACGCAAGGCAAGGCACGGTAAGGCGCGGCAAGGCTAAGGCACGACAACGCAAGGCTAGGCAATAAACGGAAGGCAAGCAAAGAGTAACGGAAGGCAAGGAAGGCAAGGGAAAGCAGGGGAAGCCAAGGGTAACGGAAGGAACGGCACGGTAAGGGGAAACAAGTCTAAGGCACGACAACGCAGGGCTAGGCAATGCACGGCAAGGCAAGGAAAGGGTAAGACAAGGCAAGGCACGGTGAGGCAAGGCAAGGCTGATGCACGACAACGCACGGCTAGGCAACGCACGGCAAGGCAAGGAAAGGGTAACGCAAGGCAAGGCACGATCAGGCGAGGCAAGGCTAAGGCACGACAACGCAAGGCTAGGCAATGCACGGCAAGGCAAGGAAAGGGTAACGCAAGGCAAGGCACGGTAAGGCGCGGCAAGGCTAAGGCACGACAACGCAAGGCTAGGCAATAAACGGAAGGCAAGCAAAGAGTAACGGAAGGCAAGGAAGGCAAGGGAAAGCAAGGCAAGGCAAGGGTAACAAAAGAGACGGCACGGCAAGGGGAAACACGGCTAAGGCACGGCAACGCACGGCTAGGCAATGCACGGCAAGGCAAGGAAAGGGTAACGCAAGGCAAGGCACGGTGAGGCAAGGCAAGGCTGTTGCACGACAACGCACGGCTAGGCAATGCACGGCAAGGCAAGGAAAGGGTAACGCAAGTCAAGGCACGGTCAGGCGAGGCAAGGCTAAGGCACGACAACGCAAGGCTAGGCAATGCACGGCAAGGCAAGGAAAGGGTAACGCAAGGCAAGGCACGGTCAGGCGCGGCAAGGCTAAGGCACGACAACGCAAGGCTAGGCAATAAACGGAAGGCAAGCAAAGAGTAACGGAAGGCAAGGAAGGCAAGGGAAAGCAGGGGAAGGCAAGGGTAACGGAAGGAACGGCACGGTAAGGGGAAACAAGGCTAAGGCACGACAACGCAGGGCTAGCCAATGCACGGCAAGGAAAGGAAAGGGTAACGCAAAGCAAGGCACCGTTACGCGAGGCAAGACTAGGGCACGACAACGCAAGGCTAGGCAATGCACGGAAGGCAAGCAAAGAGTAACGGAAG
This sequence comes from Macrotis lagotis, assembly GCF_037893015.1. Taxonomy (NCBI): domain Eukaryota; kingdom Metazoa; phylum Chordata; class Mammalia; order Peramelemorphia; family Peramelidae; genus Macrotis; species Macrotis lagotis. Next base: position 78,936 of record NW_027422127.1, read on the forward strand.
GCCAGGAAGGCAAGGGAAAGCAAGGTAAGGCAAGGGTAACGGAAGGAACGGCACGGCAAGGGGAAACAAGGCTAAGGCACGGCAACGCACGGCTAGGCAATGCACGGCAAGGCAAGGAAAGGGTAACGCAAGGCAAGGCACTGTCAGGCGAAGCAAGGCTAAGGCACGACAACGCAAGGCTAGGCAATGCACGGAAGGCAAGCAAAGAGTAACGGAAGGCAAGGAAGGCTAGGGAAAGAAGGGGAAGGCAAGGGTAACGGAAGGAACGGCACGGTAAGGGCAAACAAGACTAAGGCACGACAACACAGGGCTAGGCAATGCAGGGCAAGGCAAGGAAAGGGTAACGCAAGGCAAGGCACGGTTTGGGGAGGAAGGCGAATGCACGACAACGCAAGGCTAGGCAATGCACGGAAGGCAAGCAAAGAGTAACGGAAGGCAAGGAAGGCTAGGGAAAGCAGGGAAAGGCAAGGGTAACTGAAGGAACGGCACGGTAAGGGTAAACAAGACTAAGGCACGACAACACAGGGCTAGGCAATGCAGGGCAAGGCAAGGAAATGGTAAGGCAAGGCAAGGCACGGTTTGGGGAGGCAAAGCTAATGCACGACAACGCAAGGCTAGGCAGTGCACGGCTAGGCAAGGAAAGAGTAACGGAAGGAAAGGAAGGCAAGGCAAAGCAAGGCAAGGCAAGTGTAACAAAAGGCAAGGCACGGCAAGGGGAAACAAGGCTAAGGCACGACAACGCAGGGCTAGGCAATGCAGGGCAGGGCAAGGAAAGGGTAACGCAAGGCAAGGCACTGTCACGCGAGGCAAGGCTAAGGCACGACAACGCAAGGCTAGGCAATGCACGGAAGGCAAGCAAAGAGTAACGGAAGGCAAGGAAGGCAAGGGAAAGCAAGGCAAGGCAAGGGTAACGGAAGGAACGGCACAGCAAGGGGAAACAAGGCTAAGGCACGGAAACGCACGGCTAGGCAATGCACGGCAAGGCAAGGAAAGGGTAACGCAAGGCAAGGCACTGTCAGGCGGGGCAAGGCTAAGACACGACAACGCAAGGCTAGGCAATGCACGGAAGGAAAGCAAAGAGTAACGGAAGGCAATGAAAGTAAGGGAAAGCAAAGCAAGGTAAGGGTAACGCAAGGCAAGGCACGGTAAGGCAAGACAAGGCTAATGCACGACAACGCACGGCTAGGCAATTCACGGCAAGGCAAGGAAAGGGTAACGCAAGGCAAGGCACGGTCAGGCGAGGCAAGGCTAAGGCACGACAACGCAAGGCTAGGCAATGCACGGAAGGCAAGCAAAGAGTAACGGAAGGCAAGGAAGGCTAGGGAAAGCAGGGAAAGGCAAGGGTAACGGAAGGAACGGCACGGTAAGGGCAAACAAGACTAAGGCACGACAACACAGGGCTAGGCAATGCAGGGCAAGGCAAGGAAATGGTAACGCAAGGCAAGGCACGGTTTGGGGAGGCAAAGCTAATGCACGACAACGCAAGGCTAGGCAGTGCACGGCTAGGCAAGGAAAGAGTAACGGAAGTAAAGGAAGGCAAGGCAAAGCAAGGCAAGGCAAGTGTAACAAAAGGCAAGGCACGGCAAGGTGAAACAAGGCTAAGGAACGGCAACGCACGGCTACGCAATGCACGGCCAGGCAAGGAAAGGGTAACGCAAGGCAAGGCACGGTAAGGCAAGACAAGGCTAATGCACGACAACGCACGGCTAGGCAATGCACGGCCAGGCAAGGAAAGGGTAACGCAAGGCAAGGCACGGTGAGGCAAGGCAAGGCAAATGCACGACAACGCACGGCTAGGCAATGCACGGCAAGGCAAGGAAAGGGTAACGCAAGGCAAGGCACGGTCAGGCGAGGCAAGGCTAAGGCACGACAACGCAAGGCTAGGCAATGAACGGAAGGCAAGCAAAGAGTAACGGAAGGCAAGGAAGGCAAGGGAAAGCAAGGGAAGGCAAGGGCAACGAAAGGAACGGCACGGTAAGGGGAAACAAAGCTAAGGCACGACAATGCAGGGCTAGGCAATGCACGGCAAGGCAAGGAAAGGGTAACGCAAGGCAAATCACGGTGAGGCAAGACAAGGCAAATGCACGACAACGCACGGCTAGGCAATGCACGGCAAGGCAAGGAAAGGGTAACTCAAGGCAAGGCACGGTCAGGCGAGGCAAGGCTAAGGCACGACAACGCAAGGCTAGGCAATGCACGGAAGGCAAGCAAAGAGTAACGGAAGGCAAGGAAGGCAAGGGAAAGCAGGGGAAGGCAAGGGTAACGAAAGGAACGGCACGGTAAGGGGAAACAAGGCTAAGGCACGACAACACAGGGCTAGGCAATGCAGGGCAAGGCAAGGAAAGGGTAACGCAAGGCAAGGCACGGTTTGGGGAGGCAAAGCTAATGCACGACAACGCAAGGCTAGGCAGTGCACGGCTAGGCAAGGAAAGAGCAACGGAAGGCAAGGAAGGCAAGGCAAAGCAAGGCAAGGCAAGGGTAACAGAATGAACGGCACGGCAAGGGGAAACAAGGCTAAGGAACGGCAACGCACGGCTGCGAAATGCACGGCAAGGCAAGGAAAGGGTAACGCAAGGCAAGGCACGGTGAGGCAAGGCAAGGTTGATGCACGACAACGCACGGCTAGGCAATGCACGGCAAGGCAAGGAAAGGGTAACGCAAGGCAAGGCACGGTCAGGCGAGGCAAGGCTAAGGCAAGACAACGCAAGGCTAGGCAATGCACGGCAAGGCAAGGAAAGGGTAACGCAAGGCAAGGCACGGTGAGGCAAGTCAAGGCTGATGCACGACAACGCACGGCTAGGCAATGCACGGCAAGGCAAGGAAAGGGTAACGCAAGGCAAGGCACGGTCAGGCGAGGCAAGGGTAAGGCACGACAACACAAGGCTAGGCAATGCACGGCAAGGCAAGGAAAGGGTAACGCAAGGCAAGGCACGGTAAGGCGCGGCAAGGCTAAGGCACGACAACGCAAGGCTAGGCAATAAACGGAAGGCAAGCAAAGAGTAACGGAAGGCAAGGAAGGCAAGGGAAAGCAGGGGAAGGCAAGGGTAACGGAAGGAACGGCACGGCAAGGGGAAACAAGGCTAAGGCACGGCAACGCACGGCTAGGCAATGCACGGCAAGGCAAGGAAAGGGTAACGCAAGGCAAGGCACTCTCAGGCGAGGCAAGGCTAAGGCACGACAACGCAAGGCTAGGCAATGCACAGGAAGGAAAGCAAAGAGTAACGGAAGGCAATGAAAGGAAGGGAAAGGAAGGCAAGGTAAGGGTAACGCAAAGCAAGGCACGGTGAGGCAAGGCAAGGCTGATGCAGGACAACGCACGGCTAGGCAATTCACGGCAAGGCAAGGAAAGGGTAACGCAAGGCAAGGCACGGTAAGGCGCGGCAAGGCTAAGGCACGACAACGCAAGGCTAGGCAATAAACGGAAGGCAAGCAAAGAGTAACGGAAGGCAAGGAAGGCAAGGGAAAGCAGGGGAAGGCAAGGGTAACGGAAGGAACGGCACGGTAAGGGGAAACAAGGCTAAGGCACGACAACGCAGGGCTAGCCAATGCACGGCAAGGAAAGGAAAGGGTAACGCAAGGCAAGGCACCGTTACGCGAAGCAAGGCTAGGGCATGACAACGCAAGGCTAGGCAATGCACGGAAGGCAAGCAAAGAGTAACGGAAGGCCAGGAAGGCAAGGGAAAGCAAGGCAAGGCAAGGGTAACGGAAGGAACGGCACGGCAAGGGGAAACAAGGCTGATGCACGACAACGCACGGCTAGGCAATGCACGGCAAGGCAAGGAAAGGGTAACGCAAGGCAAGGCACGATCAGGCGAGGCAAGGCTAAGGCACGACAACGCAAGGCTAGGCAATGCACGGCAAGGCAAGGAAAGGGTAACGCAAGGCAAGGCACGGTAAGGCGCGGCAAGGCTAAGGCACGACAACGCAAAGCTAGGCAATAAACGGAAGGCAAGCAAAGAGTAACGGAAGGCAAGGAAGGCAAGGGAAAGCAAGGCAAGGCAAGGGTAACAGAAGGAACGGCACGGCAAGGGACAACAAGGCTAAGGCACGGCAACGCACGGCTAGGCAATGCACGGCAAGGCAAGGAAAGGGTAACGCAAGGCAAGGCACGGTGAGGCAAGGCAAGGCTGATGCACGACAACGCACGGCTAGGCAATGTACGGCAAGGCAAGGAAAGGGTAACGCAAGTCAAGGCACGGTCAGGCGAGGCAAGGCTAAGGCACGACAACGCAAGGCTAGGCAATGCACGGCAAGGCAAGGAAAGGGTAACGCAAGGCAAGGCACGGTAAGGCGCGGCAAGGCTAAGGCACGACAACGCAAGGCTAGGCAATAAACGGAAGGCAAGCAAAGAGTAACGGAAGGCAAGGAAGGCAAGGGAAAGCAGGGGAAGGCAGGGTAACGGAAGGAACGGCACGGTAAGGGGAAACAAGGCTAAGGCACGACAACGCAGGGCTAGCCAATGCACGGCAAGGAAAGGAAAGGGTAACGCAAAGCAAGGCACCGTTACGCGAGGCAAGACTAGGGCACGACAACGCAAGGCTAGGCAATGCACGGAAGGCAAGCAAAGAGTAACGGAAGGCCAGGAAGGCAAGGGAAAGCAAGGTAAGGCAAGGGTAACGGAAGGAACGGCACGGCAAGGGGAAACAAGGCTAAGGCACGGCAACGCACGGCTAGGCAATGCACGGCAAGGCAAGGAAAGGGTAACGCAAGGCAAGGCACTGTCAGGCGAGGCAAGGCTAAGGCACGACAACGCAAGGCTAGGCAATGCACGGAAGGAAAGCAAAGAGTAACGGAAGGCAATGAAAGGAAGGGAAAGCAAGGCAAGGTAAGTGTAACGCAAGGCAAGGCACGGTGAGGCAAGGCAAGGCTGATGCACGACAACGCACGGCTAGGCACTGCACGGCAAGGCAAGGAAAGGGTAACTCAAGGCAAGGCACGGTCAGGCGAGGCAAGGCTAAGGCACGACAACGCAAGGCTAGGCAATGCACGGAAGGCAAGCAAAGAGTAACGGAAGGCAAGGAAGGCAAGGGAAAGCAGGGGAAGGCAAGCGTAACGAAAGGAACGGCACGGTAAGGGGAAACAAGGCTAAGGCACGACAACACAGGGCTAGGCAATGCACGGCAAGGCAAGGAAAGGGTAACGCAAGGCAAGGCAGGGTCAGGCGAGGCAAGGCTAAGGCACGACAACGCAAGGCTAGGCAATGCACGGCAAGGCAAGGAAAGGGTAACGCAAGGCAAGGCACGGTAAGGCGCGGCAAGGCTAAGGCACGACAACGCAAGGCTAGGCAATAAACGGAAGGCAAGCAAAGAGTAACGGAAGGCAAGGAAGGCAAGGGAAAGCAGGGGAAGGCAAGGGTAACGGAAGGAACGGCACGGTAAGGGGAAACAAGGCTAAGGCACGACAACGCAGGGCTAGCCAATGCACGGCAAGGAAAGGAAAGGGTAACGCAAGGCAAGGCACCGTTACGCGAGGCAAGGCTAAGGCACGACAACGCAAGGCTAGGCAATGCACGGAAGGCAAGCAAAGAGTAACGGAAGGCAACGAAGGCAAGGGAAAGCAAGGCAAAGCAAGGGTAACAGAAGGAACGGCACGGCAAGGGGAAACAAGGCTAAGGCACGTCAACGCACGGCTAGGCAATGCACGGCAAGGCAAGGAAAGGGTAACGCAAGGCAAGGCACGGTGAGGTAAGGCAAGGCTGATGCACGACAACGCACGGCTAGGCAATGCACGGCAAGGCAAGGAAAGGGTAACGCAAGGCAAGGCACGGTCAGGCGAGGCAAGGCTAAGGCACGACAACGCAAGGCTAGGCAATGCACGGCAAGGCAAGGAAAGGGTAACGAAAGGCAAGGCACGGTAAGGCGCGGCAAGGCTAAGGCACGACAACGCAAGGCTAGGCAATAAACGGAAGGCAAGCAAAGAGTAACGGATGGCAAGGAAGGCAAGGGAAAGCAGGGGAAGCCAAGGGTAACGGAAGGAACGGCACGGTAAGGGGAAACAAGGCTAAGGCACGACAACGCAGGGCTAGCCAATGCACGGCAAGGAAAGGAAAGGGTATCGCAAGGCAAGGCACCGTTACGCGAGGCAAGGCTAGGGCATGACAACGCAAGGCTAGGCAATGCACGGAAGGCAAGCAAAGAGTAACGGAAGGCCAGGAAGGCAAGGGAAAGCAAGGCAAGGCAAGGGTAACGGAAGGAACGGCACGGCAAGGGGAAACAAGGCTAAGGCACGGCAACGCACGGCTAGGCAATGCACGGCAAGGCAAGGAAAGGGTAACGCAAGGCAAGGCACGGTCAGGCGAGGCAAGGCTAAGGCACGACAACGCAAGGCTAGGCAATGCACGGAAGGCAAGCAAAGAGGAACGGAAGGCAAGGAAGGCTAGGGAAAGCAGGGAAAGGCAAGGGTAACGGAAGGAACGGCACGGTAAGGGCAAACAAGACTAAGGCACGACAACACAGGGCTAGGCAATGCAGGGCAAGGCAAGGAAATGGTAACGCAAGGCAAGGCACGGTTTGGGGAGGCAAAGCTAATGCACGACAACGCAAGGCTAGGCAGTGCACGGCTAGGCAAGGAAAGAGTAACGGAAGGAAAGGAAGGCAAGGCAAAGCAAGGCAAGGCAAGTGTAACAAAAGGCAAGGCACGGCAAGGGGAAACAAGGCTAAGGAACGGCAACGCACGGCTACGCAATGCACGGCCAGGCAAGGAAAGGGTAACGCAAGGCAAGGCACGGTAAGGCAAGACAAGGCTAATGCACGACAACGCACGGCTAGGCAATGCACGGCCAGGCAAGGAAAGGGTAACGCAAGGCAAGGCACGGTGAGGCAAGGCAAGGCAAATGCACGACAACGCACGGCTAGGCAATGCACGGCAAGGCAAGGAAAGGGTAACGCAAGGCAAGGCACGGTCAGGCGAGGCAAGGCTAAGGCACGACAACGCAAGGCTAGGCAATGCACGGCAAGGCAAGGAAAGGGTAACGCAAGGCAAGGCACGGTGAGGCAAGGCAAGGCTGATGCACGACAACGCATGGCTAGGCAATGCACGGCAAGGCAAGGAAAGGGTAACGCAAGGCAAGGCACGGTCAGGCGAGGCAAGGCTAAGGCACGACAACGCAAGGCTAGGCAATGCACGGCAAGGCAAGGAAAGGGTAACGCAAGGCAAGGCACGGTAAGGCGAGGCAAGGCTAAGGCACGACAACGCAAGGCTAGGCAATGAACGGAAGGCAAGTAAAGAGTAACGGAAGGCAAGGAAGGCAAGGGAAAGCAAGGGAAGGCACGGGCAACGAAAGGAACGGCACGGTAAGGGGAAACAAAGCTAAGGCACGACAATGCAGGGCTAGGCAATGCACGGCAAGGCAAGGAAAGGGTAACGCAAGGCAAAGCACGGTGAGGGAAGACAAGGCAAATGCACGACAACGCACGGCTAGGCAATGCACAGCAAGGCAAGGAAAGGGTAACTCAAGGCAAGGCACGGTCAGGCGAGGCAAGGCTAAGGCACGACAACGCAAGGCTAGGCAATGCACGGAAGGCAAGCAAAGAGTAACGGAAGGCAAGGAAGGCAAGGGAAAGCAGGGGAAGGCAAGGGTAACGAAAGGAACGGCACGGTAAGGGGAAACAAGGCTAAGGCACGACAACACAAGGCTAGGCAATGCACGGAAGGCAAGCAAAGAGGAACGGACGGCAAGGAAGGCTAGGGAAAGCAGGGAAAGGCAAGGGTAACGGAAGGAACGGCACGGTAAGGGCAAACAAGGCTAAGGCACGACAACACACGGCTAGGCAATGCAGGGCAAGGCAAGGAAATGGTAACGCATGGCAAGGCACGGTTTGGGGAGGCAAAGCTAATGCACGACAACGCAAGGCTAGGCAGTGCACGGCTAGGCAAGGAAAGAGTAACGGAAGGAAAGGAAGGCAAGGCAAAGCAAAGCAAGGCAAGTGTAACAAAAGGCAAGGCACGGCAAGGGGAAACAAGGCTAAGGAACGGCAACGCACGGCTACGCAATGCACGGCCAGGCAAGGAAAGGGTAACGCAAGGCAAGGCACGGTAAGGCAAGACAAGGCTAATGCACGACAACGCACGGCTAGGCAATGCACGGCCACGCAAGGAAAGGGTAACGCAAGGCAAGGCACGGTGAGGCAAAGTAAGGCAAATGCACGACAACGCACGGCTAGGTAATGCACGGCAAGGCAAGAAAAGGGTAACGGAAGGCAAGGCACGGTCAGCCGAGGCAAGGCTAAGGCACGACAACGCAAGGCTAGGCAATGAACGGAAGGCAAGCAAAGAGTAACGGAAGGCAAGGAAGGCAAGGGAAAGCAAGGGAAGGCAAGGGTAAGGAAAGGAACGGCACGGCAAGGGGAAACAAGGCTAAGGAACTGAAACGCACGGCTAGGCAATGCACGGCAAGGCAAGGAAAGGGTAACGCAAGGCAAGGCACGGTGAGGCAAGGCAAGGCTGATGCACGACAACGCACGGCTAGGCAATGCACGGCAAGGCAAGGAAAGGGTAACGCAAGGCAAGGCACGGTCAGGCGAGGCAAGGCTAATGCACGACAACGCAAGGCTAGGCAATGCACGGCAAGGCAAGGAAAGGGTAACGCAAGGCAAGGCACGGTAAGGCGCGGCAAGGCTAAGGCAGGACAACGGAAGGCTTGGCAATACACGGAAGGCAAGCAAAGAGTAACGGAAGCTAAGGAAGGCAAGGGAAAGCAGGGGAAGGCAAGGGTAACGGAAGGAACGGCACGGTAAGGGGAAACAAGGCTAAGGCACGACAACGCAGGGCTAGCCAATGCACGGCAAGTAAAGGAAAGGGTAACGCAAAGCAAGGCACCGTTACGCGAGGCAAGGCTAGGGCACGACAACGCAAGGCTAGGCAATGCACGGAAGGCAAGCATAGAGTAACGGAAGGCCAGGAAGGCAAGGGAAAGCAAGGCAAGGCAAGGGTAACGGAAGGAACGGCACGGCAAGGGGAAACAAGGCTAAGGCACGGCAACGCACGGCTAGGCAATGCACGGCAAGGCAAGGAAAGGGTAACGCAAGGCAAGGCACTGTCAGGCGAGGCAAGTCTAAGGCACGACAACGCAAGGCTAGGCAATGCACGGAAGGAAAGCAAAGAGGAACGGAAGGCAAGGAAGGCTAGGGAAAGCAGGGAAAGGCAAGGGTAACGGAAGGAACGGCACGGTAAGGGCAAACAAGACTAAGGCACGACAACACAGGGCTAGGCAATGCAGGGCAAGGCAAGGAAATGGTAACGCAAGGCAAGGCACGGTTTGGGGAGGCAAAGCTAATGCACGACAACGCAAGGCTAGGCAGTGCACGGCTAGGCAAGGAAAGAGTAACGGAAGGCAAGGAAGGCAAGGGAAAGCAAGGCAAGGCAAGCGTAACAAAAGGCAAGGCACGGCAAGGGGAAACAAGGCTAAGGAACGGCAACGCACGGCTACGCAATGCACGGCCAGGCAAGGAAATGGTAACGCATGGCAAGGCACGGTAAGGCAAGAAAAGGCTAATGCACGACAACGCACGGCTAGGCAATGCACGGCCAGGCAAGGAAAGGGTAACGCAAGGCAAGGCACGGTCAGGCGAGGCAAGGCTAAGGCACGACAACGCAAGGCTAGGCAATGAACGGAAGGCAAGCAAAGAGTAACGGAAGGCAAGGAAGGCAAGGGAAAGCAAGGGAAGGCAAGGGCAACGAAAGGAACGGCACGGTAAGGGGAAACAAAGCTAAGGCACGACAATGCAGGGCTAGGCAATGCACGGCAAGGCAAGGAAAGGGTAACGCAAGGCAAAGCACGGTGAGGCAAGACAAGGCAAATGCACGACAACGCACGGCTAGGCACTGCACGGCAAGGCAAGGAAAGGGTAACTCAAGGCAAGGCACGGTCAGGCGAGGCAAGGCTAAGGCACGACAACGCAAGGCTAGGCAATGCACGGAAGGCAAGCAAAGAGTAACGGAAGTCAAGGAAGGCAAGGGAAAGCAGGGGAAGGCAAGGGTAACGAAAGGAACGGCACGGTAAGGGGAAACAAGGCTAAGGCACGACAACACAGGGCTAGGCAATGCACGGCAAGGCAAGGAAAGGGTAACGCAAGGCAAGGCACGGTGAGGCAAGGCAAGGCTGATGCACGACAACGCACGGCTAGGCAATGCACGGCAAGGCAAGGAAAGGGTAACGCAAGGCAAGGCACGGTCAGGCGAGGCAAGGCTAAGGCACGACAACGCAAGGCTAGGCAATGCACGGCAAGGCAAGGAAAGGGTAACGCAAGGCAAGGCACGGTAAGGCGCGGCAAGGCTAAGGCACGACAACGCAAGGCTAGGCAATAAACGGAAGGCAAGCAAAGAGTAACGGAAGGCAAGGAAGGCAAGGGAAAGCAGGGGAAGGCAAGGGTAACGGAAGGAACGGCACGGTAAGGGGAAACAAGGCTAAGGCACGACAACGCAGGGCTAGCCAATGCACGGCAATGAAAGGAAAGGGTAACGCAAGGCAAGGCACCGTTACGCGAGGCAAGGCTAAGGCACGACAACGCAAGGCTAGGCAATGCACGGAAGGCAAGCAAAGAGTAACGGAAGGCAAGGAAGGCAAGGGAAAGCAAGGCAAGGCAAGGGTAACGGAAGGAACGGCACGGTAAGGGGAAACAAGGCTAAGGCACGACAACACAGGGCTAGGCAATGCACGGCAAGGTAAGGAAAGGGTAACGCAAGGCAAGGCACGGTGAGGCAAGGCAAGGCAGATGCACGACAACGCACGGCTAGGCAATGCACGGCAAGGCAAGGAAAGGGTAACGCAAGGCAAGGCACGGTGAGGCAAGGCAAGGCAAATGCACGACAACGCACGGCTATGCAATGCACGGCAAGGCAAGGAAAGGGTAACGCAAGGCAAGGCACGGTCAGGCTAGGCAAGTCTAAGGCACGACAACGCAAGGATAGGCAATGAACGGAAGGCAAGCAAAGAGTAACGGAAGGCAAGGAAGGCAAGGGAAAGCAAGTCAAGGCAAGGGTAACAGAAGGAACGGCACGGCAAGGGGAAACAAGGCTAAGGCACGGCAACGCACGGCTAGGCAATGCACGGCAAGGCAAGGAAAGGGTAACGCAAGGCAAGGCACGGTGAAGCAAGGCAAGGCTGATGCACGACAACGCACGGCTAGGCAATGCACGGCAAGGCAAGGAAAGGGTAACGCAAGGCAAGGCACGGTCAGGCGAGGCAAGGCTAAGGCACGACAACGCAAGGCTAGGCAATGCACGGCAAGGCAAGGAAAGGGTAACGCAAGGCAAGGCACGGTCAGGCGAGGCAAGGCTAAGGCACGACAACGCAAGGCTAGGCAATGAACGGAAAGCAAGCAAAGAGTAACGGAAGGCAAGGAAGGCAAGGGAAAGCAAGGGAAGGCAAGGGTAAGCAAAGGAACGGCACGGCAAGGGGAAACAAGGCTAAGGCACTGAAACGCACGGCTAGGCAATGCACGGCAAGGCAAGGAAAGGGTAACGCAAGGCAAGGCACGGTGAGGCAAGGCAAGGCTGATGCACGACAACGCACGGCTAGGCAATGCACGGCAAGGCAAGGAAAGGGTAACGGAAGGCAAGGCACGGTCAGGCGAGGCAAGGCTAAGGCACGACAACGCAAGGCTAGGCAATGCACGGCAAGGCAAGGAAAGGGTAACGCAAGGCAAGGCACGGTAAGGCGCGGCAAGGCTAAGGCAGGACAACGCAAGGCTAGGCAATAAACGGAAGGCAAGCAAAGAGTAACGGAAGGCAAGGAAGGCAAGGGAAAGCAGGGGAAGCCAAGGGTAACGGAAGGAACGGCACGGTAAGGGGAAACAAGGCTAAGGCACGACAACGCAGGGCTAGCCAATGCACGGCAAGGAAAGGAAAGGGTAACGCAAGGCAAGGCACCGTTACGCGAGGCAAGGCTAGGGCATGACAACGCAAGGCTAGGCAATGCACGGAAGGCAAGCAAAGAGTAACGGAAGGCCAGGAAGGCAAGGGAAAGCAAGGCAAGGGAAGGGTAACGGAAGGAACGGCACGGCAAGGGGAAACAAGGCTAAGGCACGACAACGCACGGCTAGGCAATGCACGGCAAGGCAAGGAAAGGGTAACGCAAGGCAAGGCACGGTCAGGCGAGGCAAGGCTAAGGCACGACAACGCAAGGCTAGGCAATGCACGGAAGGCAAGCAAAGAGGAACGGAAGGCAAGGAAGGCTAGGGAAAGCAGGGAAAGGCAAGGGTAACGGAAGGAACGGCACGGTAGGGGCAAACAAGACTAAGGCACGACAACACAGGGCTAGGGAATGCAGGGCAAGGCAAGGAAATGGTAACGCAAGGCAAGGCACGGTTTGGGGAGGCAAAGCTAATGCACGACAACGCAAGGCTAGGCAGTGCACGGCTAGGCAAGGAAAGAGTAACGGAAGGAAAGGAAGGCAAGGCAAAGCAAGGCAAGGCAAGTGTAACAAAAGGCAAGGCACGGCAAGGGGAAACAAGGCTAAGGAACGGCAACGCACGGCTACGCAATGCACGGCCAGGCAAGGAAAGGGTAACGCAAGGCAAGGCACGGTGAGGCAAGGCAAGGCAAATGCACGACAACGCACGGCTAGGCAATACACGGCAAGGCAAGGAAAGGGTAACGCAAGGCAAGGCACGGTCAGGCGAGGCAAGGCTAAGGCACGACAACGCAAGGCTAGGCAATGCACGGCAAGGCAAGGAAAGGGTAACGCAAGGCAAGGCACGGTGAGGCAAGGCAAGGCTGATGCACGACAACGCATGGCTAGGCAATGCACGGCAAGGCAAGGAAAGGGTAACGCAAGGCAATTCACGGACAGTCGAGGCAAGTCTAAGGCACGACAACGCAAGGCTAGGCAATGCACGGCAAGGCAAGGAAAGGGTAACGCAAGGCAAGGCACGGTCAGGCGAGGCAAGGCTAAGGCACGACAACGCAAGGCTAGGCAATGCACGGAAGGCAAGAAAAGAGTAACGGAATGCAAAGAAGGCAAGGGAACGCAAGGGAAGGCAAGGGTAACCGAAGGAACGGCACAGCAAGGGGAAACAAGGCTAAGGCACCACAACGCACGGCTAGGCAATGCACGGCAAGGCAAGGAAAGGGTAACGCAAGGCAAGGCACGGTCAGGCGAGGCAAGGCTAAGGCACGACAACGCACGGCTAGGCAAGGCACGGCAAGGTAAGGAAAGGGTAACGCAAGGCAAGGCACGGTCAGGCGAGGCAAGGCTAAGGCACGACAACGCAAGGCTAGGCAATGCACGGCAAGGCAAGGAAAGGGTAACGCAAGGCAAGGCACGGTAAGGCGCGGCAAGGCTAAGGCACGACAACGCAAGGCTAGGCAATAAACGGAAGGCAAGCAAAGAGTAACGGAAGGCAAGGAAGGCAAGGGAAAGCAGGGGAAGGCAAGGGTAACGGAAGGAACGGCACGGTAAGGGGAAACAAGGCTAAGGCACGACAACGCAGGGCTAGCCAATGCACGGCAATGAAAGGAAAGGGTAACGCAAGGCAAGGCACCGTTACGCGAGGCAAGGCTAAGGCACGACAACGCAAGGCTAGGCAATGCACGGAAGGCAAGCAAAGAGTAACGGAAGGCAAGGAAGGCAAGGGAAAGCAAGGCAAGGCAAGGGTAACGGAAGGAACGGCACGGTAAGGGGAAACAAGGCTAAGGCACGACAACACAGGGCTAGGCAATGCACGGCAAGGTAAGGAAAGGGTAACGCAAGGCAAGGCACGGTGAGGCAAGGCAAGGCAGATGCACGACAACGCACGGCTAGGCAATGCACGGCAAGGCAAGGAAAGGGTAACGCAAGGCAAGGCACGGTGAGGCAAGGCAAGGCAAATGCACGACAACGCACGGCTATGCAATGCACGGCAAGGCAAGGAAAGGGTAACGCAAGGCAAGGCACGGTCAGGCTAGGCAAGTCTAAGGCACGACAACGCAAGGATAGGCAATGAACGGAAGGCAAGCAAAGAGTAACGGAAGGCAAGGAAGGCAAGGGAAAGCAAGGCAAGGCAAGGGTAACAGAAGGAACGGCACGGCAAGGGGAAACAAGGCTAAGGCACGGCAACGCACGGCTAGGCAATGCACGGCAAGGCAAGGAAAGGGTAACGCAAGGCAAGGCACGGTGAAGCAAGGCAAGGCTGATGCACGACAACGCACGGCTAGGCAATGCACGGCAAGGCAAGGAAAGGGTAACGCAAGGCAAGGCACGGTCAGGCGAGGCAAGGCTAAGGCACGACAACGCAAGGCTAGGCAATGCACGGCAAGGCAAGGAAAGGGTAACGCAAGGCAAGGCACGGTCAGGCGAGGCAAGGCTAAGGCACGACAACGCAAGGCTAGGCAATGAACGGAAAGCAAGCAAAGAGTAACGGAAGGCAAGGAAGGCAAGGGAAAGCAAGGGAAGGCAAGGGTAAGCAAAGGAACGGCACGGCAAGGGGAAACAAGGCTAAGGCACTGAAACGCACGGCTAGGCAATGCACGGCAAGGCAAGGAAAGGGTAACGCAAGGCAAGGCACGGTGAGGCAAGGCAAGGCTGATGCACGACAACGCACGGCTAGGCAATGCACGGCAAGGCAAGGAAAGGGTAACGGAAGGCAAGGCACGGTCAGGCGAGGCAAGGCTAAGGCACGACAACGCAAGGCTAGGCAATGCACGGCAAGGCAAGGAAAGGGTAACGCAAGGCAAGGCACGGTAAGGCGCGGCAAGGCTAAGGCAGGACAACGCAAGGCTAGGCAATAAACGGAAGGCAAGCAAAGAGTAACGGAAGGCAAGGAAGGCAAGGGAAAGCAGGGGAAGCCAAGGGTAACGGAAGGAACGGCACGGTAAGGGGAAACAAGGCTAAGGCACGACAACGCAGGGCTAGCCAATGCACGGCAAGGAAAGGAAAGGGTAACGCAAGGCAAGGCACCGTTACGCGAGGCAAGGCTAGGGCATGACAACGCAAGGCTAGGCAATGCACGGAAGGCAAGCAAAGAGTAACGGAAGGCCAGGAAGGCAAGGGAAAGCAAGGCAAGGGAAGGGTAACGGAAGGAACGGCACGGCAAGGGGAAACAAGGCTAAGGCACGACAACGCACGGCTAGGCAATGCACGGCAAGGCAAGGAAAGGGTAACGCAAGGCAAGGCACGGTCAGGCGAGGCAAGGCTAAGGCACGACAACGCAAGGCTAGGCAATGCACGGAAGGCAAGCAAAGAGGAACGGAAGGCAAGGAAGGCTAGGGAAAGCAGGGAAAGGCAAGGGTAACGGAAGGAACGGCACGGTAGGGGCAAACAAGACTAAGGCACGACAACACAGGGCTAGGGAATGCAGGGCAAGGCAAGGAAATGGTAACGCAAGGCAAGGCACGGTTTGGGGAGGCAAAGCTAATGCACGACAACGCAAGGCTAGGCAGTGCACGGCTAGGCAAGGAAAGAGTAACGGAAGGAAAGGAAGGCAAGGCAAAGCAAGGCAAGGCAAGTGTAACAAAAGGCAAGGCACGGCAAGGGGAAACAAGGCTAAGGAACGGCAACGCACGGCTACGCAATGCACGGCCAGGCAAGGAAAGGGTAACGCAAGGCAAGGCACGGTGAGGCAAGGCAAGGCAAATGCACGACAACGCACGGCTAGGCAATGCACGGCAAGGCAAGGAAAGGGTAACGCAAGGCAAGGCACGGTCAGGCGAGGCAAGGCTAAGGCACGACAACGCAAGGCTAGGCAATGCACGGCAAGGCAAGGAAAGGGTAACGCAAGGCAAGGCACGGTGAGGCAAGGCAAGGCTGATGCACGACAACGCATGGCTAGGCAATGCACGGCAAGGCAAGGAAAGGGTAACGCAAGGCAAGGCACGGTCAGGCGAGGCAAGGCTAAGGCACGACAACGCAAGGCTAGGCAATGCACGGCAAGGCAAGGAAAGGGTAACGCAAGGCAAGGCACGGTAAGGCGAGGCAAGGCTAAGGCACGACAACGCAAGGCTAGGCAATGAACGGAAGGCAAGTAAAGAGTAACGGAAGGCAAGGAAGGCAAGGGAAAGCAAGGCAAGGCAAGGGTAACGGAAGGAACGGCACAGCAAGGGGAAACAAGGCTAAGGCACGGAAACGCACGGCTAGGCAATGCACGGCAAGGCAAGGAAAGGGTAACGCAAGGCAAGGCACTGTCAGGCGGGGCAAGGCTAAGACACGACAACGCAAGGCTAGGCAATGCACGGAAGGAAAGCAAAGAGGAACGGAAGGCAATGAAAGTAAGGGAAAGCAAAGCAAGGTAAGGGTAACGCAAGGCAAGGCACGGTAAGGCAAGACAAGGCTAATGCACGACAACGCACGGCTAGGCAATTCACGGCAAGGCAAGGAAAGGGTAACGCAAGGCAAGGCACGGTCAGGCGAGGCAAGGCTAAGGCACGACAACGCAAGGCTAGGCAATGCACGGAAGGCAAGCAAAGAGGAACGGAAGGCAAGGAAGGCTAGGGAAAGCAGGGAAAGGCAAGGGTAACGGAAGGAACGGCACGGTAAGGGCAAACAAGACTAAGGCACGACAACACAGGGCTAGGCAATGCAGGGCAAGGCAAGGAAATGGTAACGCAAGGCAAGGCACGGTTTGGGGAGGCAAAGCTAATGCACGACAACGCAAGGCTAGGCAGTGCACGGCTAGCCAAGGAAAGAGTAACGGAAGTAAAGGAAGGCAAGGCAAAGCAAGGCAAGGCAAGTGTAACAAAAGGCAAGGCACGGCAAGGTGAAACAAGGCTAAGGAACGGCAACGCACGGCTACGCAATGCACGGCCAGGCAAGGAAAGGGTAACGCAAGGCAAGGCACGGTAAGGCAAGACAAGGCTAATGCACGACAACGCACGGCTAGGCAATGCACGGCCAGGCAAGGAAAGGGTAACGCAAGGCAAGGCACGGTGAGGCAAGGCAAGGCAAATGCACGACAACGCACGGCTAGGCAATGCACGGCAAGGCAAGGAAAGGGTAACGCAAGGCAAGGCACGGTCAGGCGAGGCAAGGCTAAGGCACGACAACGCAAGGCTAGGCAATGAACGGAAGGCAAGCAAAGAGTAACGGAAGGCAAGGAAGGCAAGGGAAAGCAAGGGAAGGCAAGGGCAACGAAAGGAACGGCACGGTAAGGGGAAACAAAGCTAAGGCACGACAATGCAGGGCTAGGCAATGCACGGCAAGGCAAGGAAAGGGTAACGCAAGGCAAATCACGGTGAGGCAAGACAAGGCAAATGCACGACAACGCACGGCTAGGCAATGCACGGCAAGGCAAGGAAAGGGTAACTCAAGGCAAGGCACGGTCAGGCGAGGCAAGGCTAAGGCACGACAACGCAAGGCTAGGCAATGCACGGAAGGCAAGCAAAGAGTAACGGAAGGCAAGGAAGGCAAGGGAAAGCAGGGGAAGGTAAGGGTAACGAAAGGAACGGCACGGTAAGGGGAAAGAAGGCTAAGGCACGACAACACAGGGCTAGGCAATGCAGGGCAAGGCAAGGAAAGGGTAACGCAAGGCAAGGCACGGTTTGGGGAGGCAAAGCTAATGCACGACAACGCAAGGCTACGCAGTGCACGGCTAGGCAAGGAAAGAGCAACGGAAGGCAAGGAAGGCAAGGCAAAGCAAGGCAAGGCAAGGGTAACAAAATGAACGGCACGGCAAGGGGAAACAAGGCTAAGGAACGGCAACGCACGGCTACGAAATGCACGGCAAGGCAAGGAAAGGGTAACGCAAGGCAAGGCACGGTGAGGCAAGGCAAGGTTGATGCACGACAACGCACGGCTAGGCAATGCACGGCAAGGCAAGGAAAGGGTAACGCAAAGCAAGGCACGGTCAGGCGAGGCAAGGCTAAGGCAAGACAACGCAAGGCAAGGCAATGCACGGCAAGGCAAGGAAAGGGTAACGCAAGGCAAGGCACGGTGAGGCAAGTCAAGGCTGATGCACGACAACGCACGGCTAGGCAATGCACGGCAAGGCAAGGAAAGGGTAACGCAAGGCAAGGCACGGTCAGGCGAGGCAAGGGTAAGGCACGACAACACAAGGCTAGGCAATGCACGGCAAGGCAAGGAAAGGGTAACGCAAGGCAAGGCACGGTAAGGCGCGGCAAGGCTAAGGCACGACAACGCAAGGCTAGGCAATAAACGGAAGGCAAGCAAAGAGTAACGGAAGGCAAGGAAGGCAAGGGAAAGCAGGGGAAGGCAAGGGTAACGGAAGGAACGGCACGGCAAGGGGAAACAAGGCTAAGGCACGGCAACGCACGGCTAGGCAATGCACGGCAAGGCAAGGAAAGGGTAACGCAAGGCAAGGCACTGTCAGGCGAGGCAAGGCTAAGGCACGACAACGCAAGGCTAGGCAATGCACAGGAAGGAAAGCAAAGAGTAACGGAAGGCAATGAAAGGAAGGGAAAGGAAGGCAAGGTAAGGGTAACGCAAAGCAAGGCACGGTGAGGCAAGGCAAGGCTGATGCAGGACAACGCACGGCTAGGCAATTCACGGCAAGGCAAGGAAAGGGTAACGCAAGGCAAGGCACGGTAAGGCGCGGCAAGGCTAAGGCACGACAACGCAAGGCTAGGCAATAAACGGAAGGCAAGCAAAGAGTAACGGAAGGCAAGGAAGGCAAGGGAAAGCAGGGGAAGGCAAGGGTAACGGAAGGAACGGCACGGTAAGGGGAAACAAGGCTAAGGCACGACAACGCAGGGCTAGCCAATGCACGGCAAGGAAAGGAAAGGGTAACGCAAGGCAAGGCACCGTTACGCGAAGCAAGGCTAGGGCATGACAACGCAAGGCTAGGCAATGCACGGAAGGCAAGCAAAGAGTAACGGAAGGCCAGGAAGGCAAGGGAAAGCAAGGCAAGGCAAGGGTAACGGAAGGAACGGCACGGCAAGGGGAAACAAGGCTGATGCACGACAACGCACGGCTAGGCAATGCACGGCAAGGCAAGGAAAGGGTAACGCAAGGCAAGGCACGATCAGGCGAGGCAAGGCTAAGGCACGACAACGCAAGGCTAGGCAATGCACGGCAAGGCAAGGAAAGGGTAACGCAAGGCACGGTAAGGCGCGGCAAGGCTAAGGCACGACAACGCAAGGCTAGGCAATAAACGGAAGGCAAGCAAAGAGTAACGGAAGGCAAGGAAGGCAAGGGAAAGCAAGGCAAGGCAAGGGTAACAGAAGGAACGGCACGGCAAGGGACAACAAGGCTAAGGCACGGCAACGCACGGCTAGGCAATGCACGGCAAGGCAAGGAAAGGGTAACGCAAGGCAAGGCACGGTGAGGCAAGGCAAGGCTGATGCACGACAACGCACGGCTAGGCAATGCACGGCAAGGCAAGGAAAGGGTAACGCAAGTCAAGGCACGGTCAGGCGAGGCAAGGCTAAGGCACGACAACGCAAGGCTAGGCAATGCACGGCAAGGCAAGGAAAGGGTAACGCAAGGCAAGGCACGGTAAGGCGCGGCAAGGCTAAGGCACGACAACGCAAGGCTAGGCAATAAACGGAAGGCAAGCAAAGAGTAACGGAAGGCAAGGAAGGCAAGGGAAAGCAGGGGAAGGCAAGGGTAACGGAAGGAACGGCACGGTAAGGGGAAACAAGGCTAAGGCACGACAACGCAGGGCTAGCCAATGCACGGCAAGGAAAGGAAAGGGTAACGCAAAGCAAGGCACCGTTACGCGAGGCAAGACTAGGGCACGACAACGCAAGGCTAGGCAATGCACGGAAGGCAAGCAAAGAGTAACGGAAGGCCAGGAAGGCAAGGGAAAGCAAGGTAAGGCAAGGGTAACGGAAGGAACGGCACGGCAAGGGGAAACAAGGCTAAGGCACGGCAACGTACGGCTAGGCAATGCACGGCAAGGCAAGGAAAGGGTAACGCAAGGCAAGGCACTGTCAGGCGAGGCAAGGCTAAGGCACGACAACGCAAGTCTAGGCAATGCACGGAAGGAAAGCAAAGAGTAACGGAAGGCAATGAAAGGAAGGGAAAGCAAGGCAAGGTAAGTGTAACGCAAGGCAAGGCACGGTGAGGCAAGGCAAGGCTGATGCACGACAACGCACGGCTAGGCAATTCACGGCAAGGCAAGGACAGGGTAACGCAAGGCAAGGCACGGTCAGGCGAGGCAAGGCTAAGGCACGACAACGCAAGGCTAGGCAATGCACGGAAGGCAAGCAAAGAGGAACGGAAGGCAAGGAAGGCTAGGGAAAGCAGGGAAAGGCAAGGGTAACGGCAGGAACGGCACGGTAAGGGCAAACAAGACTAAGGCACGACAACATAGGGCTAGGCAATGCAGGGCAAGGCAAGGAAAGGGTAACGCAAGGCAAGGCACGGTTTGGGGAGGCAAGGCTAATGCACGACAACGCAAGGCTAGGCAGTGCACGGCTAGGCAAGGAAAGAGTAACGAAAGGAAAGGAAGGCAAGGCAAAGCAAGGCAAGGCAAGCGTAACAAAAGGCACGGCACGGCAAGGGGAAACAAGGCTAAGGAACGGCAACGCACGGCTACGCAATGCACGGCCAGGCAAGGAAAGGGTAATGCATGGCAAGGCACGGTAAGGCAAGACAAGGCTAATGCACGACAACGCACGGCTAGGCAATGCACGGCCAGGCAAGGAAAGGGTAACGCAAGGCAAGGAACGGTGAGGCAAGGCAAGGCAAATGCACGACAACGCACGGCTAGGCAATGCACGGCAAGGCAAGGAAAGGGTAACGCAAGGCAAGGCACGGTCAGGCGAGGCAAGGCTAAGGCACGACAACGCAAGGCTAGGCAATGAACGGAAGGCAAGCAAAGAGTAACGGAAGGCAAGGAAGGCAAGGGAAAGCAAGGGAAGGCAAGGGCAACGAAAGGAACGGCACGGTAAGGGGAAACAAAGCTAAGGCACGACAATGCAGGGCTAGGCAATGCACGGCAAGGCAAGGAAAGGGTAACGCAAGGCAAAGCACGGTGAGGCAAGACAAGGCAAATGCACGACAACGCATGGCTAGGCACTGCACGGCAAGGCAAGGAAAGGGTAACTCAAGGCAAGGCACGGTCAGGCGAGGCAAGGCTAAGGCACGACAACGCAAGGCTAGGCAATGCACGGAAGGCAAGCAAAGAGTAACGGAAGGCAAGGAAGGCAAGGGAAAGCAGGGGAAGGCAAGCGTAACGAAAGGAACGGCACGGTAAGGGGAAACAAGGCTAAGGCACGACAACACAGGGCTAGGCAATGCACGGCAAGGCAAGGAAAGGGTAACGCAAGGCAAGGCACGGTCAGGCGTGGCAAGGCTAAGGCACGACAACGCAAGGCTAGGCAATGCACGGCAAGGCAAGGAAAGGGTAACGCAAGGCAAGGCACGGTAAGGCGCGGGAAGGCTAAGGCACGACAACGCAAGGCTAGGCAATAAACGGAAGGCAAGCAAAGAGTAACGGAAGGCAAGGAAGGCAAGGGAAAGCAGGGGAAGGCAAGGGTAACGGAAGGAACGGCACGGTAAGGGGAAACAAGGCTAAGGCACGACAACGCAGGGCTAGCCAATGCACGGCAAGGAAAGGAAAGGGTAACGCAAGGCAAGGCACCGTTACGCGAGGCAAGGCTAAGGCACGACAACGCAAGGCTAGGCAATGCACGGAAGGCAAGCAAAGAGTAACGGAAGGCAACGAAGGCAAGGGAAAGCAAGGCAAGGCAAGGGTAACAGAAGGAACGGCACGGCAAGGGGAAACAAGGCTAAGGCACGTCAACGCACGGCTAGGCAATGCACGGCAAGGCAAGGAAAGGGTAACGCAAGGCAAGGCACGGTGAGGTAAGGCAAGGCTGATGCACGACAACGCACGGCTAGGCAATGAACGGCAAGGCAAGGAAAGGGTAACGCAAGGCAAGGCACGGTCAGGCGAGGCAAGGCTAAGGCACGACAACGCAAGGCTAGGCAATGCACGGCAAGGCAAGGAAAGGGTAACGCAAGGCAAGGCACGGTAAGGCGCGGCAAGGCTAAGGCACGACAACGCAAGGCTAGGCAATAAACGGAAGGCAAGCAAAGAGTAACGGAAGGCAAGGAAGGCAAGGGAAAGCAGGGGAAGCCAAGGGTAACGGAAGGAACGGCACGGTAAGGGGAAACAAGGCTAAGGCACGACAACGCAGGGCTAGCCAATGCACGGCAAGGAAAGGAAAGGGTAACGCAAGGCAAGGCACCGTTACGCGAGGCAAGGCTAGGGCATGACAACGCATGGCTAGGCAATGCACGGAAGGCAAGCAAAGAGTAACGGAAGGCCAGGAAGGCAAGGGAAAGCAAGGCAAGGCAAGGGTAACGGAAGGAACGGCACGGCAAGGGGAAACAAGGCTAAGGCACGGCAACGCACGGCTAGGCAATGCACGGCAAGGCAAGGAAAGGGTAACGCAAGGCAAGGCACGGTCAGGCGAGGCAAGGCTAAGGCACGACAACGCAAGGCTAGGCAATGCACGGAAGGCAAGCAAAGAGGAACGGAAGGCAAGGAAGGCTAGGGAAAGCAGGGAAAGGCAAGGGTAACGGAAGGAACGGCACGGTAAGGGCAAACAAGACTAAGGCACGACAACACAGGGCTAGGCAATGCAGGGCAAGGCAAGGAAATGGTAACGCAAGGCAAGGCACGGTTTGGGGAGGCAAAGCTAATGCACGACAACGCAAGGCTAGGCAATGCACGGCTAGGCAAGGAAAGAGTAACGGAAGGAAAGGAAGGCAAGGCAAAGCAAGGCAAGGCAAGTGTAACAACAGGCAAGGCACGGCAAGGGGAAACAAGGCTAAGGAACGGCAACGCACGGCTACGCAATGCACGGCCAGGCAAGGAAAGGGTAACGCAAGGCAAGGCACGGTAAGGCAAGACAAGGCTAATGCACGACAACGCACGGCTAGGCAATGCACGGCCAGGCAAGGAAAGGGTAACGCAAGGCAAGGCACGGTGAGGCAAGGCAAGGCAAATGCACGACAACGCACGGCTAGGCAATGCACGGCAAGGCAAGGAAAGGGTAACGCAAGGCAAGGCACGGTCAGGCGAGGCAAGGCTAAGGCACGACAACGCAAGGCTAGGCAATGCACGGCAAGGCAAGGAAAGGGTAACGCAAGGCAAGGCACGGTGAGTCAAGGCAAGGCTGATGCACGACAACGCATGGCTAGGCAATGCACGGCAAGGCAAGGAAAGGGTAACGCAAGGCAAGGCACGGTAAGGCGAGGCAAGGCTAAGGCACGACAACGCAAGGCTAGGCAATGAACGGAAGGCAAGTAAAGAGTAACGGAAGGCAAGGAAGGCAAGGGAAAGCAAGGGAAGGCACGGGCAACGAAAGGAACGGCACGGTAAGGGGAAACAAAGCTAAGGCACGACAATGCAGGGCTAGGCAATGCACGGCAAGGCAAGGAAAGGGTAACGCAAGGCAAAGCACGGTGAGGCAAGACAAGGCAAATGCACGACAACGCACGGCTAGGCAATGCACAGCAAGGCAAGGAAAGGGTAACTCAAGGCAAGGCACGGTCAGGCGAGGCAAGGCTAAGGCACGACAACGCAAGGCTAGGCAATGCACGGAAGGGAAGCAAAGAGTAACGGAAGGCAAGGAAGGCAAGGGAAAGAAGGGGAAGGCAAGGGTAACGAAAGGAACGGCACGGTAAGGGGAAACAAGGCTAAGGCACGACAACACAGGGCTAGGCAATGCAGGGCAAGGCAAGGAAAGGGTAACGCAAGGCAAGGCACGGTTTGGGGAGGAAGGCGAATGCACGACAACGCAAGGCTAGGCAATTCACGGAAGGCAAGCAAAAAGTAACGGAAGGCAAGGAAGGCTAGGGAAAGCAGGGAAAGGCAAGGGTAACGGAAGGAACGGCACGGTAA
The DNA here is from genome assembly GCF_037893015.1 of Macrotis lagotis. Taxonomy (NCBI): domain Eukaryota; kingdom Metazoa; phylum Chordata; class Mammalia; order Peramelemorphia; family Peramelidae; genus Macrotis; species Macrotis lagotis. The sequence goes on from NW_027422127.1 coordinate 102,662, forward strand.
GGGCAAACAAGACTAAGGCACGACAACACAGGGCTAGGCAATGCAGGGCAAGGCAAGGAAATGGTAACGCAAGGCAAGGCACGGTTTGGGGAGGCAAAGCTAATGCACGACAACGCAAGGCTAGGCAGTGCACGGCTAGGCAAGGAAAGAGTAACGGAAGGAAAGGAAGGCAAGGCAAAGCAAGGCAAGGCAAGTGTAACAAAAGGCAAGGCACGGCAAGGGGAAACAAGGCTAAGGCACGACAACGCAGGGTTAGCCAATGCACGGCAAGGAAAGGAAAGGGTAACGCAAGGCAAGGCACCGTTACGCGAGGCAAGGCTAAGGCACGACAACGCAAGGCTAGGCAATGCACGGAAGGCAAGCAAAGAGTAACGGAAGGCAAGGAAGGCAAGGGAAAGCAAGGCAAGGCAAGGGTAACGGAAGGAACGGCACAGCAAGGGGAAACAAGGCTAAGGCACGGAAACGCACGGCTAGGCAATGCACGGCAAGGCAAGGAAAGGGTAACGCAAGGCAAGGCACTGTCAGGCGGGGCAAGGCTAAGACACGACAACGCAAGGCTAGGCAATGCACGGAAGGAAAGCAAAGAGTAACGGAAGGCAATGAAAGTAAGGGAAAGCAAAGCAAGGTAAGGGTAACGCAAGGCAAGGCACGGTGAGGCAAGACAAGGCTAATGCACGACAACGCACGGCTAGGCAATTCACGGCAAGGCAAGGAAAGGGTAACGCAAGGCAAGGCACGGTCAGGCGAGGCAAGGCTAAGGCACGACAACTCAAGGCTAGGCAATGCACGGAAGGCAAGCAAAGAGGAACGGAATGCAAGGAAGGCTAGGGAAAGCAGGGAAAGGCAAGGGTAACGGAAGGAACGGCACGGTAAGGGCAAACAAGACTAAGGCACGACAACACAGGGCTAGGCAATGCAGCGCAAGGCAAGGAAATGGTAACGCAAGGCAAGGCACGGTTTGGGGAGGCAAAGCTAATGCACGACAACGCAAGGCTAGGCAGTGCACGGCTAGCCAAGGAAAGAGTAACGGAAGTAAAGGAAGGCAAGGCAAAGCAAGGCAAGGCAAGTGTAACAAAAGGCAAGGCACGGCAAGGTGAAACAAGGCTAAGGAACGGCAACGCACGGCTACGCAATGCACGGCCAGGCAAGGAAAGGGTAACGCAAGGCAAGGCACGGTAAGGCAAGACAAGGCTAATGCACGACAACGCACGGCTAGGCAATGCACGGCCAGGCAAGGAAAGGGTAACGCAAGGCAAGGCACGGTGAGGCAAGGCAAGGCAAATGCACGACAACGCACGGCTAGGCAATGCACGGCAAGGCAAGGAAAGGGTAACGCAAGGCAAGGCACGGTCAGGCGAGGCAAGGCTAAGGCACGACAACGCAAGGCTAGGCAATGAACGGAAGGCAAGCAAAGAGTAACGGAAGGCAAGGAAGGCAAGGGAAAGCAAGGGAAGGCAAGGGCAACGAAAGGAACGGCACGGTAAGGGGAAACAAAGCTAAGGCACGACAATGCAGGGCTAGGCAATGCACGGCAAGGCAAGGAAAGGGTAACGCAAGGCAAATCACGGTGAGGCAAGACAAGGCAAATGCACGACAATGCACGGCTAGGCAATGCACGGCAAGGCAAGGAAAGGGTAACTCAAGGCAAGGCACGGTCAGGCGAGGCAAGGCTAAGGCACGACAACGCAAGGCTAGGCAATGCACGGAAGGCAAGCAAAGAGTAACGGAAGGCAAGGAAGGCAAGGGAAAGCAGGGGAAGGCAAGGGTAACGAAAGGAACGGCACGGTAAGGGGAAACAAGGCTAAGGCACGACAACACAGGGCTAGGCAATGCAGGGCAAGGCAAGGAAAGGGTAACGCAAGGCAAGGCACGGTTTGGGGAGGCAAAGCTAATGCACGACAACGCAAGGCTAGGCAGTGCACGGCTAGGCAAGGAAAGAGTAACGGAAGGCAAGGAAGGCAAGGCAAAGCAAGGCAAGGCAAGGGTAACAGAATGAACGGCACGGCAAGGGGAAACAAGGCTAAGGAACGGCAACGCACGGCTACGAAATGCACGGCAAGGCAAGGAAAGGGTAACGCAAGGCAAGGCACGGTGAGGCAAGGCAAGGTTGATGCACGACAACGCACGGCTAGGCAATGCACGGCAAGGCAAGGAAAGGGTAACGCAAGGCAAGGCACGGTCAGGCGAGGCAAGGCTAAGGCAAGACAACGCAAGGCTAGGCAATGCACGGCAAGGCAAGGAAAGGGTAACGCAAGGCAAGGCACGGTAAGGCGCGGCAAGGCTAAGGCACGACAACGCAAGGCTAGGCAATAAACGGAAGGCAAGCAAAGAGTAACGGAAGGCAAGGAAGGCAAGTGAAAGCAGGGGAAGGCAAGGGTAACGGAAGGAACGGCACGGCAAGGGGAAACAAGGCTAAGGCACGGCAACGCACGGCTAGGCAATGCACGGCAAGGCAAGGAAAGGGTAACGCAAGGCAAGGCACTGTCAGGCGAGGCAAGGCTAAGGCACGACAACGCAAGGCTAGGCAATGCACAGGAAGGAAAGCAAAGAGTAACGGAAGGCAATGAAAGGAAGTGAAAGGAAGGCAAGGTAAGGGTAACGCAAAGCAAGGCACGGTGAGGCAAGGCAAGGCTGATGCACGACAACGCACGGCTAGGCAATTCACGGCAAGGCAAGGAAAGGGTAACGCAAGGCAAGGCACGGTAAGGCGCGGCAAGGCTAAGGCACGACAACGCAAGGCTAGGCAATAAACGGAAGGCAAGCAAAGAGTAACGGAAGGCAAGGAAGGCAAGGGAAAGCAGGGGAAGGCAAGGGTAACGGAAGGAACGGCACGGTAAGGGGAAACAAGGCTAAGGCACGACAACGCAGGGCTAGCCAATGCACGGCAAGGAAAGGAAAGGGTAACGCAAGGCAAGGCACCGTTACGCGAGGCAAGGCTAGGGCATGACAACGCAAGGCTAGGCAATGCACGGAAGGCAAGCAAAGAGTAACGGAAGGCCAGGAAGGCAAGGGAAAGCAAGGCAAGGCAAGGGTAACGGAAGGAACGGCACGGCAAGGGGAAACAAGGCTAAGGCACGGCAACGCACGGCTAGGCAATGCACGGCAAGGCAAGGAAAGGGTAACGCAAGGCAAGGCACGGTCAGGCGAGGCAAGGCTAAGGCACGACAACGCAAGGCTAGGCAATGCACGGAAGGCAAGCAAAGAGGAACGGAAGGCAAGGAAGGCTAGGGAAAGCAGGGAAAGGCAAGGGTAACGGAAGGAACGGCACGGTAAGGGCAAACAAGACTAAGGCACGACAACACAGTGCTAGGCAATGCAGGGCAAGGCAAGGAAATGGAAACGCAAGGCAAGGCACGGTTTGGGGAGGCATAGCTAATGCACGACAACGCAAGGCTAGGCAGTGCACGGCTAGGCAAGGAAAGAGTAACGGAAGGAAAGGAAGGCAAGGCAAAGCAAGGCAAGGCAAGTGTAACAAAAGGCAAGGCACGGCAAGGGGAAACAAGGCTAAGGAACGGCAACGCACGGCTACGTAATGCACGGCCAGGCAAGGAAAGGGTAACGCAAGGCAAGGCACGGTAAGGCAAGACAAGGCTAATGCACGACAACGCACGGCTAGGCAATGCACGGCCAGGCAAGGAAAGGGTAACGCAAGGCAAGGCACGGTGAGGCAAGGCAAGGCAAATGCACGACAACGCACGGCTAGGCAATGCACGGCAAGGCAAGGAAAGGGTAACGCAAGGCAAGGCACGGTCAGGTGAGGCAAGGCTAAGGCACGACAACGCAAGGCTAGGCAATGCACGGCAAGGCAAGGAAAGGGTAACGCAAGGCAAGGCACGGTGAGGCAAGGCAAGGCTGATGCACGACAACGCACGGCTAGGCAATGCACGGCAAGGCAAGGAAAGGGTAACGCAAGGCAAGGCACGGTCAGGCGACGCAAGGCTAAGGCACGACAACGCAAGGCTAGGCAATGCACGGCAAGGCAAGGAAAGGGTAACGCAAGGCAAGGCACGGTAATGCGAGGCAAGGCTAAGGCACGACAACGCAAGGCTAGGCAATGAACGGAAGGCAAGTAAAGAGTAACGGAAGGCAAGGAAGGCAAGGGAAAGCAAGGGAAGCAAGGGCAACGAAAGGAACGGCACGGTAAGGGGAAACAAAGCTAAGGCACGACAATGCAGGGCTAGGCAATGCACGGCAAGGCAAGGAAAGGGTAACGCAAGGCAAAGCACGGTGAGGCAAGACAAGGCAAATGCACGACAACGCACGGCTAGGCAATGCACGGCAAGGCAAGTAAAGGGTAACTCAAGGCAAGGCACGGTCAGGCGAGGCAAGGCTAAGGCACAACAACGCAAGGCTAGGCAATGCACGGCAAGGCAAGGAAAGGGTAACGCAAGCCAAGGCACGGTAAGGCGCGGCAAGGCTAAGGCACGACAACGCAAGGCTAGGCAATAAACGGAAGGCAAGCAAAGAGTAACGGAAGGCAAGGAAGGCAAGGGAAAGCAGGGGAAGGAAAGGGTAACGGAAGGAACGGCACGGTAAGGGGAAACAAGGCTAAGGCACGACAACACAGGGCTAGGCAATGCAGGGCAAGGCAAGGAAATGGTAACGCAAGGCAAGGCACGGTTTGGGGAGGCAAAGCTAATGCACGACAACGCAAGGCTAGGCAGTGCACGGCTAGGCAAGGAAAGAGTAACGGAAGGAAAGGAAGGCAAGGCAAAGCAAGGCAAGGCAAGTGTAACAAAAGGCAAGGCACGGCAAGGGGAAACAAGGCTAAGGAACGGCAACGCACGGCTACGCAATGCACGGCCAGGCAAGGAAAGGGTAACGCAAGGCAAGGCACGGTAAGGCAAGACAAGTCTAATGCACGACAACGCACGGCTAGGCAATGCACGGCCAGGCAAGGAAAGGGTAACGCAAGGCAAGGCACGGTGAGGCAAGACAAGGCAAATGCACGACAACGCACGGCTAGGCAATGCACGGCAAGGCAAGGAAAGGGTAACGCAAGGCAAGGCACGGTCAGGCGAGGCAAGGCTAAGGCACGACAACGCAAGGCTAGGCAATGCACGGAAGGCAATCAAAGAGTAACGGAAGGCAAGGAAGGCAAGGGAAAGAAGGGGAAGGCAAGGGTAACGAAAGGAACGGCACGGTAAGGGGAAACAAGGCTAAGGCACGACAACACAGGGCTAGGCAATGCAGGGCAAGGCAAGGAAAGGGTAACGCAAGGCAAGGCAATGCACGGAAGGCTAATGCACGACAACGCAAGGCTAGGCAATGCACGGAAGGCAAGCAAAGAGTAACGGAAGGCAAGGAAGGCTAGGGAAAGCAGGGAAAGGCAAGGGTAACGGAAGGAACGGCACGGTAAGGGCAAACAAGACTAAGGCACGACAACACAGGGCTAGGCAATGCAGGGCAAGGCAAGGAAATGGTAAGGCAAGGCAAGGCACGGTTTGGGGAGGCAAAGCTAATGCACGACAACGCAAGGCTAGGCAGTGCACGGCTAGGCAAGGAAAGAGTAACGGAAGGAAAGGAAGGCAAGGCAAAGCAAGGCAAGGCAAGTGTAACAAAAGGCAAGGCACGGCAAGGGGAAACAAGGCTAAGGCACGACAACGCAGGGTTAGCCAATGCACGGCAAGGAAAGGAAAGGGTAACGCAAGGCAAGGCACCGTTACGCGAGGCAAGGCTAAGGCACGACAACGCAAGGCTAGGCAATGCACGGAAGGCAAGCAAAGAGTAACGGAAGGCAAGGAAGGCAAGGGAAAGCAAGGCAAGGCAAGGGTAACGGAAGGAACGGCACAGCAAGGGGAAACAAGGCTAAGGCACGGAAACGCACGGCTAGGCAATGCACGGCAAGGCAAGGAAAGGGTAACGCAAGGCAAGGCACTGTCAGGCGGGGCAAGGCTAAGACACGACAACGCAAGGCTAGGCAATGCACGGAAGGAAAGCAAAGAGTAACGGAAGGCAATGAAAGTAAGGGAAAGCAAAGCAAGGTAAGGGTAACGCAAGGCAAGGCACGGTAAGGCAAGACAAGGCTAATGCACGACAACGCACGGCTAGGCAATTCACGGCAAGGCAAGGAAAGGGTAACGCAAGGCAAGGCACGGTCAGGCGAGGCAAGGCTAAGGCACGACAACGCAAGGCTAGGCAATGCACGGAAGGCAAGCAAAGAGGAACGGAAGGCAAGGAAGGCTAGGGAAAGCAGGGAAAGGCAAGGGTAACGGAAGGAACGGCACGGTAAGGGCAAACAAGACTAAGGCACGACAACACAGGGCTAGGCAATGCAGGGCAAGGCAAGGAAATGGTAACGCAAGGCAAGGCACGGTTTGGGGAGGCAAAGCTAATGCACGACAACGCAAGGCTAGGCAGTGCACGGCTAGCCAAGGAAAGAGTAACGGAAGTAAAGGAAGGCAAGGCAAAGCAAGGCAAGGCAAGTGTAACAAAAGGCAAGGCACGGCAAGGTGAAACAAGGCTAAGGAACGGCAACGCACGGCTACGCAATGCACGGCCAGGCAAGGAAAGGGTAACGCAAGGCAAGGCACGGTAAGGCAAGACAAGGCTAATGCACGACAACGCACGGCTAGGCAATGCACGGCCAGGCAAGGAAAGGGTAACGCAAGGCAAGGCACGGTGAGGCAAGGCAAGGCAAATGCACGACAACGCACGGCTAGGCAATGCACGGCAAGGCAAGGAAAGGGTAACGCAAGGCAAGGCACGGTCAGGCGAGGCAAGGCTAAGGCACGACAACGCAAGGCTAGGCAATGAACGGAAGGCAAGCAAAGAGTAACGGAAGGCAAGGAAGGCAAGGGAAAGCAAGGGAAGGCAAGGGCAACGAAAGGAACGGCACGGTAAGGGGAAACAAAGCTAAGGCACGACAATGCAGGGCTAGGCAATGCACGGCAAGGCAAGGAAAGGGTAACGCAAGGCAAATCACGGTGAGGCAAGACAAGGCAAATGCACGACAACGCACGGCTAGGCAATGCACGGCAAGGCAAGGAAAGGGTAACTCAAGGCAAGGCACGGTCAGGCGAGGCAAGGCTAAGGCACGACAACGCAAGGCTAGGCAATGCACGGAAGGCAAGCAAAGAGTAACGGAAGGCAAGGAAGGCAAGGGAAAGCAGGGGAAGGCAAGGGTAACGAAAGGAACGGCACGGTAAGGGGAAACAAGGCTAAGGCACGACAACACAGGGCTAGGCAATGCAGGGCAAGGCAAGGAAAGGGTAACGCAAGGCAAGGCACGGTTTGGGGAGGCAAAGCTAATGCACGACAACGCAAGGCTAGGCAGTGCACGGCTAGGCAAGGAAAGAGCAACGGAAGGCAAGGAAGGCAAGGCAAAGCAAGGCAAGGCAAGGGTAACAGAATGAACGGCACGGCAAGGGGAAACAAGGCTAAGGAACGGCAACGCACGGCTGCGAAATGCACGGCAAGGCAAGGAAAGGGTAACGCAAGGCAAGGCACGGTGAGGCAAGGCAAGGTTGATGCACGACAACGCACGGCTAGGCAATGCACGGCAAGGCAAGGAAAGGGTAACGCAAGGCAAGGCACGGTCAGGCGAGGCAAGGCTAAGGCAAGACAACGCAAGGCTAGGCAATGCACGGCAAGGCAAGGAAAGGGTAACGCAAGGCAAGGCACGGTGAGGCAAGTCAAGGCTGATGCACGACAACGCACGGCTAGGCAATGCACGGCAAGGCAAGGAAAGGGTAACGCAAGGCAAGGCACGGTCAGGCGAGGCAAGGGTAAGGCACGACAACACAAGGCTAGGCAATGCACGGCAAGGCAAGGAAAGGGTAACGCAAGGCAAGGCACGGTAAGGCGCGGCAAGGCTAAGGCACGACAACGCAAGGCTAGGCAATAAACGGAAGGCAAGCAAAGAGTAACGGAAGGCAAGGAAGGCAAGGGAAAGCAGGGGAAGGCAAGGGTAACGGAAGGAACGGCACGGCAAGGGGAAACAAGGCTAAGGCACGGCAACGCACGGCTAGGCAATGCACGGCAAGGCAAGGAAAGGGTAACGCAAGGCAAGGCACTCTCAGGCGAGGCAAGGCTAAGGCACGACAACGCAAGGCTAGGCAATGCACAGGAAGGAAAGCAAAGAGTAACGGAAGGCAATGAAAGGAAGGGAAAGGAAGGCAAGGTAAGGGTAACGCAAAGCAAGGCACGGTGAGGCAAGGCAAGGCTGATGCAGGACAACGCACGGCTAGGCAATTCACGGCAAGGCAAGGAAAGGGTAACGCAAGGCAAGGCACGGTAAGGCGCGGCAAGGCTAAGGCACGACAACGCAAGGCTAGGCAATAAACGGAAGGCAAGCAAAGAGTAACGGAAGGCAAGGAAGGCAAGGGAAAGCAGGGGAAGGCAAGGGTAACGGAAGGAACGGCACGGTAAGGGGAAACAAGGCTAAGGCACGACAACGCAGGGCTAGCCAATGCACGGCAAGGAAAGGAAAGGGTAACGCAAGGCAAGGCACCGTTACGCGAAGCAAGGCTAGGGCATGACAACGCAAGGCTAGGCAATGCACGGAAGGCAAGCAAAGAGTAACGGAAGGCCAGGAAGGCAAGGGAAAGCAAGGCAAGGCAAGGGTAACGGAAGGAACGGCACGGCAAGGGGAAACAAGGCTGATGCACGACAACGCACGGCTAGGCAATGCACGGCAAGGCAAGGAAAGGGTAACGCAAGGCAAGGCACGATCAGGCGAGGCAAGGCTAAGGCACGACAACGCAAGGCTAGGCAATGCACGGCAAGGCAAGGAAAGGGTAACGCAAGGCAAGGCACGGTAAGGCGCGGCAAGGCTAAGGCACGACAACGCAAAGCTAGGCAATAAACGGAAGGCAAGCAAAGAGTAACGGAAGGCAAGGAAGGCAAGGGAAAGCAAGGCAAGGCAAGGGTAACAGAAGGAACGGCACGGCAAGGGACAACAAGGCTAAGGCACGGCAACGCACGGCTAGGCAATGCACGGCAAGGCAAGGAAAGGGTAACGCAAGGCAAGGCACGGTGAGGCAAGGCAAGGCTGATGCACGACAACGCACGGCTAGGCAATGTACGGCAAGGCAAGGAAAGGGTAACGCAAGTCAAGGCACGGTCAGGCGAGGCAAGGCTAAGGCACGACAACGCAAGGCTAGGCAATGCACGGCAAGGCAAGGAAAGGGTAACGCAAGGCAAGGCACGGTAAGGCGCGGCAAGGCTAAGGCACGACAACGCAAGGCTAGGCAATAAACGGAAGGCAAGCAAAGAGTAACGGAAGGCAAGGAAGGCAAGGGAAAGCAGGGGAAGGCAGGGTAACGGAAGGAACGGCACGGTAAGGGGAAACAAGGCTAAGGCACGACAACGCAGGTTAGCCAATGCACGGCAAGGAAAGGAAAGGGTAACGCAAGGCAAGGCACCGTTACGCGAGGCAAGACTAGGGCACGACAACGCAAGGCTAGGCAATGCACGGAAGGCAAGCAAAGAGTAACGGAAGGCCAGGAAGGCAAGGGAAAGCAAGGTAAGGCAAGGGTAACGGAAGGAACGGCACGGCAAGGGGAAACAAGGCTAAGGCACGGCAACGCACGGCTAGGCAATGCACGGCAAGGCAAGGAAAGGGTAACGCAAGGCAAGGCACTGTCAGGCGAGGCAAGGCTAAGGCACGACAACGCAAGGCTAGGCAATGCACGGAAGGAAAGCAAAGAGTAACGGAAGGCAATGAAAGGAAGGGAAAGCAAGGCAAGGTAAGTGTAACGCAAGGCAAGGCACGGTGAGGCAAGGCAAGGCTGATGCACGACAACGCACGGCTAGGCACTGCACGGCAAGGCAAGGAAAGGGTAACTCAAGGCAAGGCACGGTCAGGCGAGGCAAGGCTAAGGCACGACAACGCAAGGCTAGGCAATGCACGGAAGGCAAGCAAAGAGTAACGGAAGGCAAGGAAGGCAAGGGAAAGCAGGGGAAGGCAAGCGTAACGAAAGGAACGGCACGGTAAGGGGAAACAAGGCTAAGGCACGACAACACAGGGCTAGGCAATGCACGGCAAGGCAAGGAAAGGGTAACGCAAGGCAAGGCAGGGTCAGGCGAGGCAAGGCTAAGGCACGACAACGCAAGGCTAGGCAATGCACGGCAAGGCAAGGAAAGGGTAACGCAAGGCAAGGCACGGTAAGGCGCGGCAAGGCTAAGGCACGACAACGCAAGGCTAGGCAATAAACGGAAGGCAAGCAAAGAGTAACGGAAGGCAAGGAAGGCAAGGGAAAGCAGGGGAAGGCAAGGGTAACGGAAGGAACGGCACGGTAAGGGGAAACAAGGCTAAGGCACGACAACGCAGGGCTAGCCAATGCACGGCAAGGAAAGGAAAGGGTAACGCAAGGCAAGGCACCGTTACGCGAGGCAAGGCTAAGGCACGACAACGCAAGGCTAGGCAATGCACGGAAGGCAAGCAAAGAGTAACGGAAGGCAACGAAGGCAAGGGAAAGCAAGGCAAAGCAAGGGTAACAGAAGGAACGGCACGGCAAGGGGAAACAAGGCTAAGGCACGTCAACGCACGGCTAGGCAATGCACGGCAAGGCAAGGAAAGGGTAACGCAAGGCAAGGCACGGTGAGGTAAGGCAAGGCTGATGCACGACAACGCACGGCTAGGCAATGCACGGCAAGGCAAGGAAAGGGTAACGCAAGGCAAGGCACGGTCAGGCGAGGCAAGGCTAAGGCACGACAACGCAAGGCTAGGCAATGCACGGCAAGGCAAGGAAAGGGTAACGCAAGGCAAGGCACGGTAAGGCGCGGCAAGGCTAAGGCACGACAACGCAAGGCTAGGCAATAAACGGAAGGCAAGCAAAGAGTAACGGAAGGCAAGGAAGGCAAGGGAAAGCAGGGGAAGCCAAGGGTAACGGAAGGAACGGCACGGTAAGGGGAAACAAGGCTAAGGCACGACAACGCACGGCTAGGCAATGCACGGCAAGGAAAGGAAAGGGTAACGCAAGGCAAGGCACCGTTACGCGAGGCAAGGCTAGGGCATGACAACGCAAGGCTAGGCAATGCACGGAAGGCAAGCAAAGAGTAACGGAAGGCCAGGAAGGCAAGGGAAAGCAAGGCAAGGCAAGGGTAACGGAAGGAACGGCACGGCAAGGGGAAACAAGGCTAAGGCACGGCAACGCACGGCTAGGCAATGCACGGCAAGGCAAGGAAAGGGTAACGCAAGGCAAGGCACGGTTAGGCGAGGCAAGGCTAAGGCACGACAACGCAAGGCTAGGCAATGCACGGAAGGCAAGCAAAGAGTAACGGAAGGCAAGGAAGGCAAGGGAAAGCAGGGAAAGGCAAGGGTAACGGAAGGAACGGCACGGTAAGGGCAAACAAGACTAAGGCACGACAACACAGGGCTAGGCAATGCAGGGCAAGGCAAGGAAATGGTAACGCAAGGCAAGGCACGGTTTGGGGAGGCAAAGCTAATGCACGACAACGCAAGGCTAGGCAGTGCACGGCTAGGCAAGGAAAGAGTAACGGAAGGAAAGGAAGGCAAGGCAAAGCAAGGCAAGGCAAGTGTAACAAAAGGCAAGGCACGGCAAGGGGAAACAAGGCTAAGGAACGGCAACGCACGGCTACGCAATGCACGGCCAGGCAAGGAAAGGGTAACGCAAGGCAAGGCACGGTAAGGCAAGACAAGGCTAATGCACGACAACGCACGGCTAGGCAATGCACGGCCAGGCAAGGAAAGGGTAACGCAAGGCAAGGCACGGTGAGGCAAGGCAAGGCAAATGCACGACAACGCACGGCTAGGCAATGCACGGCAAGGCAAGGAAAGGGTAACGCAAGGCAAGGCACGGTCAGGCGAGGCAAGGCTAAGGCACGACAACGCAAGGCTAGGCAATGCACGGCAAGGCAAGGAAAGGGTAACGCAAGGCAAGGCACGGTGAGGCAAGGCAAGGCTGATGCACGACAACGCATGGCTAGGCAATGCACGGCAAGGCAAGGAAAGGGTAACGCAAGGCAAGGCACGGTCAGGCGAGGCAAGGCTAAGGCACGACAACGCAAGGCTAGGCAATGCACGGCAAGGCAAGGAAAGGGTAACGCAAGGCAAGGCACGGTAAGGCGAGGCAAGGCTAAGGCACGACAACGCAAGGCTAGGCAATGAACGGAAGGCAAGTAAAGAGTAACGGAAGGCAAGGAAGGCAAGGGAAAGCAAGGGAAGGCACGGGCAACGAAAGGAACGGCACGGTAAGGGGAAACAAAGCTAAGGCACGACAATGCAGGGCTAGGCAATGCACGGCAAGGCAAGGAAAGGGTAACGCAAGGCAAAGCACGGTGAGGGAAGACAAGGCAAATGCACGACAACGCACGGCTAGGCAATGCACAGCAAGGCAAGGAAAGGGTAACTCAAGGCAAGGCACGGTCAGGCGAGGCAAGGCTAAGGCACGACAACGCAAGGCTAGGCAATGCACGGAAGGCAAGCAAAGAGTAACGGAAGGCAAGGAAGGCAAGGGAAAGAAGGGGAAGGCAAGGGTAACGAAAGGAACGGCACGGTAAGGGGAAACAAGGCTAAGGCACGACAACACAAGGCTAGGCAATGCACGGAAGGCAAGCAAAGAGGAACGGACGGCAAGGAAGGCTAGGGAAAGCAGGGAAAGGCAAGGGTAACGGAAGGAACGGCACGGTAAGGGCAAACAAGACTAAGGCACGACAACACAGGGCTAGGCAATGCAGGGCAAGGCAAGGAAATGGTAACGCAAGGCAAGGCACGGTTTGGGGAGGCAAAGCTAATGCACGACAACGCAAGGCTAGGCAGTGCACGGCTAGCCAAGGAAAGAGTAACGGAAGTAAAGGAAGGCAAGGCAAAGCAAGGCAAGGCAAGTGTAACAAAAGGCAAGGCACGGCAAGGTGAAACAAGGCTAAGGAACGGCAACGCACGGCTACGCAATGCACGGCCAGGCAAGGAAAGGGTAACGCAAGGCAAGGCACGGTAAGGCAAGACAAGGCTAATGCACGACAACGCACGGCTAGGCAATGCACGGCCAGGCAAGGAAAGGGTAACGCAAGGCAAGGCACGGTGAGGCAAGGCAAGGCAAATGCACGACAACGCACGGCTAGGCAATGCACGGCAAGGCAAGGAAAGGGTAACGCAAGGCAAGGCACGGTCAGGCGAGGCAAGGCTAAGGCACGACAACGCAAGGCTAGGCAATGAACGGAAGGCAAGCAAAGAGTAACGGAAGGCAAGGAAGGCAAGGGAAAGCAAGGGAAGGCAAGGGCAACGAAAGGAACGGCACGGTAAGGGGAAACAAAGCTAAGGCACGACAATGCAGGGCTAGGCAATGCACGGCAAGGCAAGGAAAGGGTAACGCAAGGCAAATCACGGTGAGGCAAGACAAGGCAAATGCACGACAACGCACGGCTAGGCAATGCACGGCAAGGCAAGGAAAGGGTAACTCAAGGCAAGGCACGGTCAGGCGAGGCAAGGCTAAGGCACGACAACGCAAGGCTAGGCAATGCACGGAAGGCAAGCAAAGAGTAACGGAAGGCAAGGAAGGCAAGGGAAAGCAGGGGAAGGCAAGGGTAACGAAAGGAACGGCACGGTAAGGGGAAACAAGGCTAAGGCACGACAACACAGGGCTAGGCAATGCAGGGCAAGGCAAGGAAAGGGTAACGCAAGGCAAGGCACGGTTTGGGGAGGCAAAGCTAATGCACGACAACGCAAGGCTAGGCAGTGCACGGCTAGGCAAGGAAAGAGCAACGGAAGGCAAGGAAGGCAAGGCAAAGCAAGGCAAGGCAAGGGTAACAGAATGAACGGCACGGCAAGGGGAAACAAGGCTAAGGAACGGCAACGCACGGCTGCGAAATGCACGGCAAGGCAAGGAAAGGGTAACGCAAGGCAAGGCACGGTGAGGCAAGGCAAGGTTGATGCACGACAACGCACGGCTAGGCAATGCACGGCAAGGCAAGGAAAGGGTAACGCAAGGCAAGGCACGGTCAGGCGAGGCAAGGCTAAGGCAAGACAACGCAAGGCTAGGCAATGCACGGCAAGGCAAGGAAAGGGTAACGCAAGGCAAGGCACGGTGAGGCAAGTCAAGGCTGATGCACGACAACGCACGGCTAGGCAATGCACGGCAAGGCAAGGAAAGGGTAACGCAAGGCAAGGCACGGTCAGGCGAGGCAAGGGTAAGGCACGACAACACAAGGCTAGGCAATGCACGGCAAGGCAAGGAAAGGGTAACGCAAGGCAAGGCACGGTAAGGCGCGGCAAGGCTAAGGCACGACAACGCAAGGCTAGGCAATAAACGGAAGGCAAGCAAAGAGTAACGGAAGGCAAGGAAGGCAAGGGAAAGCAGGGGAAGGCAAGGGTAACGGAAGGAACGGCACGGCAAGGGGAAACAAGGCTAAGGCACGGCAACGCACGGCTAGGCAATGCACGGCAAGGCAAGGAAAGGGTAACGCAAGGCAAGGCACTCTCAGGCGAGGCAAGGCTAAGGCACGACAACGCAAGGCTAGGCAATGCACAGGAAGGAAAGCAAAGAGTAACGGAAGGCAATGAAAGGAAGGGAAAGGAAGGCAAGGTAAGGGTAACGCAAAGCAAGGCACGGTGAGGCAAGGCAAGGCTGATGCAGGACAACGCACGGCTAGGCAATTCACGGCAAGGCAAGGAAAGGGTAACGCAAGGCAAGGCACGGTAAGGCGCGGCAAGGCTAAGGCACGACAACGCAAGGCTAGGCAATAAACGGAAGGCAAGCAAAGAGTAACGGAAGGCAAGGAAGGCAAGGGAAAGCAGGGGAAGGCAAGGGTAACGGAAGGAACGGCACGGTAAGGGGAAACAAGGCTAAGGCACGACAACGCAGGGCTAGCCAATGCACGGCAAGGAAAGGAAAGGGTAACGCAAGGCAAGGCACCGTTACGCGAAGCAAGGCTAGGGCATGACAACGCAAGGCTAGGCAATGCACGGAAGGCAAGCAAAGAGTAACGGAAGGCCAGGAAGGCAAGGGAAAGCAAGGCAAGGCAAGGGTAACGGAAGGAACGGCACGGCAAGGGGAAACAAGGCTGATGCACGACAACGCACGGCTAGGCAATGCACGGCAAGGCAAGGAAAGGGTAACGCAAGGCAAGGCACGATCAGGCGAGGCAAGGCTAAGGCACGACAACGCAAGGCTAGGCAATGCACGGCAAGGCAAGGAAAGGGTAACGCAAGGCAAGGCACGGTAAGGCGCGGCAAGGCTAAGGCACGACAACGCAAAGCTAGGCAATAAACGGAAGGCAAGCAAAGAGTAACGGAAGGCAAGGAAGGCAAGGGAAAGCAAGGGAAGGCAAGGGTAAGGAAAGGAACGGCACGGCAAGGGGAAACAAGGCTAAGGCACGACAACGCACGGCTAGGCAATGCACGGCAAGGCAAGGAAAGGGTAACGCAAGGCAAGGCACGGTGAGGCAAGGCAAGGCTGATGCACGACAACGCACGGCTAGGCAATGCACGGCAAGGCAAGGAAAGGGTAACGCAAGGCAAGGCACGGTCAGGCGAGGCAAGGCTAAGGCACGACAACGCAAGGCTAGGCAATGCACGGCAAGGCAAGGAAAGGGTAACGCAAGGCAAGGCACGGTAAGGCGCGGCAAGGCTAAGGCAGGACAACGGAAGGCTTGGCAATACACGGAAGGCAAGCAAAGAGTAACGGAAGCTAAGGAAGGCAAGGGAAAGCAGGGGAAGGCAAGGGTAACGGAAGGAACGGCACGGTAAGGGGAAACAAGGCTAAGGCACGACAACGCAGGGCTAGCCAATGCACGGCAAGTAAAGGAAAGGGTAACGCAAAGCAAGGCACCGTTACGCGAGGCAAGGCTAGGGCACGACAACGCAAGGCTAGGCAATGCACGGAAGGCAAGCATAGAGTAACGGAAGGCCAGGAAGGCAAGGGAAAGCAAGGCAAGGCAAGGGTAACGGAAGGAACGGCACGGCAAGGGGAAACAAGGCTAAGGCACGGCAACGCACGGCTAGGCAATGCACGGCAAGGCAAGGAAAGGGTAACGCAAGGCAAGGCACTGTCAGGCGAGGCAAGTCTAAGGCACGACAACGCAAGGCTAGGCAATGCACGGAAGGAAAGCAAAGAGGAACGGAAGGCAAGGAAGGCTAGGGAAAGCAGGGAAAGGTAAGGGTAACGGAAGGAACGGCACGGTAAGGGCAAACAAGACTAAGGCACGACAACACAGGGCTAGGCAATGCAGGGCAAGGCAAGGAAATGGTAACGCAAGGCAAGGCACGGTTTGGGGAGGCAAAGCTAATGCACGACAACGCAAGGCTAGGCAGTGCACGGCTAGGCAAGGAAAGAGTAACGGAAGGCAAGGAAGGCAAGGGAAAGCAAGGCAAGGCAAGCGTAACAAAAGGCAAGGCACGGCAAGGGGAAACAAGGCTAAGGAACGGCAACGCACGGCTACGCAATGCACGGCCAGGCAAGGAAATGGTAACGCATGGCAAGGCACGGTAAGGCAAGAAAAGGCTAATGCACGACAACGCACGGCTAGGCAATGCACGGCCAGGCAAGGAAAGGGTAACGCAAGGCAAGGCACGGTCAGGCGAGGCAAGGCTAAGGCACGACAACGCAAGGCTAGGCAATGAACGGAAGGCAAGCAAAGAGTAACGGAAGGCAAGGAAGGCAAGGGAAAGCAAGGGAAGGCAAGGGCAACGAAAGGAACGGCACGGTAAGGGGAAACAAAGCTAAGGCACGACAATGCAGGGCTAGGCAATGCACGGCAAGGCAAGGAAAGGGTAACGCAAGGCAAAGCACGGTGAGGCAAGACAAGGCAAATGCACGACAACGCACGGCTAGGCACTGCACGGCAAGGCAAGGAAAGGGTAACTCAAGGCAAGGCACGGTCAGGCGAGGCAAGGCTAAGGCACGACAACGCAAGGCTAGGCAATGCACGGAAGGCAAGCAAAGAGTAACGGAAGGCAAGGAAGGCAAGGGAAAGCAGGGGAAGGCAAGGGTAACGAAAGGAACGGCACGGTAAGGGGAAACAAGGCTAAGGCACGACAACACAGGGCTAGGCAATGCACGGCAAGGCAAGGAAAGGGTAACGCAAGGCAAGGCACGGTGAGGCAAGGCAAGGCTGATGCACGACAACGCACGGCTAGGCAATGCACGGCAAGGCAAGGAAAGGGTAACGCAAGGCAAGGCACGGTCAGGCGAGGCAAGGCTAAGGCACGACAACGCAAGGCTAGGCAATGCACGGCAAGGCAAGGAAAGGGTAACGCAAGGCAAGGCACGGTAAGGCGCGGCAAGGCTAAGGCACGACAACGCAAGGCTAGGCAATAAACGGAAGGCAAGCAAAGAGTAACGGAAGGCAAGGAAGGCAAGGGAAAGCAGGGGAAGGCAAGGGTAACGGAAGGAACGGCACGGTAAGGGGAAACAAGGCTAAGGCACGACAACGCAGGGCTAGCCAATGCACGGCAATGAAAGGACAGGGTAACGCAAGGCAAGGCACCGTTACGCGAGGCAAGGCTAAGGCACGACAACGCAAGGCTAGGCAATGCACGGAAGGCAAGCAAAGAGTAACGGAAGGCAAGGAAGGCAAGGGAAAGCAAGGCAAGGCAAGGGTAACGGAAGGAACGGCACGGTAAGGGGAAACAAGGCTAAGGCACGACAACACAGGGCTAGGCAATGCACGGCAAGGTAAGGAAAGGGTAACGCAAGGCAAGGCACGGTGAGGCAAGGCAAGGCAGATGCACGACAACGCACGGCTAGGCAATGCACGGCAAGGCAAGGAAAGGGTAACGCAAGGCAAGGCACGGTGAGGCAAGGCCAGGCAAATGCACGACAACGCACGGCTATGCAATGCACGGCAAGGCAAGGAAAGGGTAACGCAAGGCAAGGCACGGTCAGGCTAGGCAAGTCTAAGGCACGACAACGCAAGGATAGGCAATGAACGGAAGGCAAGCAAAGAGTAACGGAAGGCAAGGAAGGCAAGGGAAAGCAAGGCAAGGCAAGGGTAACAGAAGGAACGGCACGGCAAGGGGAAACAAGGCTAAGGCACGGCAACGCACGGCTAGGCAATGCACGGCAAGGCAAGGAAAGGGTAACGCAAGGCAAGGCACGGTGAAGCAAGGCAAGGCTGATGCACGACAACGCACGGCTAGGCAATGCACGGCAAGGCAAGGAAAGGGTAACGCAAGGCAAGGCACGGTCAGGCGAGGCAAGGCTAAGGCACGACAACGCAAGGCTAGGCAATGCACGGCAAGGCAAGGAAAGGGTAACGCAAGGCAAGGCACGGTCAGGCGAGGCAAGGCTAAGGCACGACAACGCAAGGCTAGGCAATGAACGGAAAGCAAGCAAAGAGTAACGGAAGGCAAGGAAGGCAAGGGAAAGCAAGGGAAGGCAAGGGTAAGGAAAGGAACGGCACGCCAAGGGGAAACAAGGCTAAGGCACTGAAACGCACGGCTAGGCAATGCACGGCAAGGCAAGGAAAGGGTAACGCAAGGCAAGGCACGGTGAGGCAAGGCAAGGCTGATGCACGACAACGCACGGCTAGGCAATGCACGGCAAGGCAAGGAAAGGGTAACGGAAGGCAAGGCACGGTCAGGCGAGGCAAGGCTAAGGCACGACAACGCAAGGCTAGGCAATGCACGGCAAGGCAAGGAAAGGGTAACGCAAGCCAAGGCACGGTAAGGCGCGGCAAGGCTAAGGCAGGACAACGCAAGGCTAGGCAATAAACGGAAGGCAAGCAAAGAGTAACGGAAGGCAAGGAAGGCAAGGGAAAGCAGGGGAAGCCAAGGGTAACGGAAGGAACGGCACGGTAAGGGGAAACAAGGCTAAGGCACGACAACGCAGGGCTAGCCAATGCACGGCAAGGAAAGGAAAGGGTAACGCAAGGCAAGGCACCGTTACGCGAGGCAAGGCTAGGGCATGACAACGCAAGGCTAGGCAATGCACGGAAGGCAAGCAAAGAGTAACGGAAGGCCAGGAAGGCAAGGGAAAGCAAGGCAAGGGAAGGGTAACGGAAGGAACGGCACGGTAAGGGCAAACAAGACTAAGGCACGACAACGCACGGCTAGGCAATGCAGGGCAAGGCAAGGAAATGGTAACGCAAGGCAAGGCACGGTTTGGGGAGGCAAAGCTAATGCACGACAACGCAAGGCTAGGCAGTGCACGGCTAGGCAAGGAAAGAGTAACGGAAGGAAAGGAAGGCAAGGCAAAGCAAGGCAAGGCAAGTGTAACAAAAGGCAAGGCACGGCAAGGGGAAACAAGGCTAAGGAACGGCAACGCACGGCTACGCAATGCACGGCCAGGCAAGGAAAGGGTAACGCAAGGCAAGGCACGGTGAGGCAAGGCAAGGCAAATGCACGACAACGCACGGCTAGGCAATGCACGGCAAGGCAAGGAAAGGGTAACGCAAGGCAAGGCACGGTCAGGCGAGGCAAGGCTAAGGCACGACAACGCAAGGCTAGGCAATGCACGGCAAGGCAAGGAAAGGGTAACGCAAGGCAAGGCACGGTGAGGCAAGGCAAGGCTGATGCACGACAACGCATGGCTAGGCAATGCACGGCAAGGCAAGGAAAGGGTAACGCAAGGCAAGGCACGGTCAGGCGAGGCAAGGCTAAGGCACGACAACGCAAGGCTAGGCAATGCACGGCAAGGCAAGGAAAGGGTAACGCAAGGCAAGGCACGGTAAGGCGAGGCAAGGCTAAGGCACGACAACGCAAGGCTAGGCAATGAACGGAAGGCAAGTAAAGAGTAACGGAAGGCAAGGAAGGCAAGGGAAAGCAAGGCAAGGCAAGGGTAACGGAAGGAACGGCACAGCAAGGGGAAACAAGGCTAAGGCACGGAAACGCACGGCTAGGCAATGCACGGCAAGGCAAGGAAAGGGTAACGCAAGGCAAGGCACTGTCAGGCGGGGCAAGGCTAAGACACGACAACGCAAGGCTAGGCAATGCACGGAAGGAAAGCAAAGAGGAACGGAAGGCAATGAAAGTAAGGGAAAGCAAAGCAAGGTAAGGGTAACGCAAGGCAAGGCACGGTAAGGCAAGACAAGGCTAATGCACGACAACGCACGGCTAGGCAATTCACGGCAAGGCAAGGAAAGGGTAACGCAAGGCAAGGCACGGTCAGGCGAGGCAAGGCTAAGGCACGACAACGCAAGGCTAGGCAATGCACGGAAGGCAAGCAAAGAGGAACGGAAGGCAAGGAAGGCTAGGGAAAGCAGGGAAAGGCAAGGGTAACGGAAGGAACGGCACGGTAAGGGCAAACAAGACTAAGGCACGACAACACAGGGCTAGGCAATGCAGGGCAAGGCAAGGAAATGGTAACGCAAGGCAAGGCACGGTTTGGGGAGGCAAAGCTAATGCACGACAACGCAAGGCTAGGCAGTGCACGGCTAGCCAAGGAAAGAGTAACGGAAGTAAAGGAAGGCAAGGCAAAGCAAGGCAAGGCAAGTGTAACAAAAGGCAAGGCACGGCAAGGTGAAACAAGGCTAAGGAACGGCAACGCACGGCTACGCAATGCACGGCCAGGCAAGGAAAGGGTAACGCAAGGCAAGGCACGGTAAGGCAAGACAAGGCTAATGCACGACAACGCACGGCTAGGCAATGCACGGCCAGGCAAGGAAAGGGTAACGCAAGGCAAGGCACGGTGAGGCAAGGCAAGGCAAATGCACGACAACGCACGGCTAGGCAATGCACGGCAAGGCAAGGAAAGGGTAACGCAAGGCAAGGCACGGTCAGGCGAGGCAAGGCTAAGGCACGACAACGCAAGGCTAGGCAATGAACGGAAGGCAAGCAAAGAGTAACGGAAGGCAAGGAAGGCAAGGGAAAGCAAGGGAAGGCAAGGGCAACGAAAGGAACGGCACGGTAAGGGGAAACAAAGCTAAGGCACGACAATGCAGGGCTAGGCAATGCACGGCAAGGCAAGGAAAGGGTAACGCAAGGCAAATCACGGTGAGGCAAGACAAGGCAAATGCACGACAACGCACGGCTAGGCAATGCACGGCAAGGCAAGGAAAGGGTAACTCAAGGCAAGGCACGGTCAGGCGAGGCAAGGCTAAGGCACGACAACGCAAGGCTAGGCAATGCACGGAAGGCAAGCAAAGAGTAACGGAAGGCAAGGAAGGCAAGGGAAAGCAGGGGAAGGCAAGGGTAACGAAAGGAACGGCACGGTAAGGGGAAAGAAGGCTAAGGCACGACAACACAGGGCTAGGCAATGCAGGGCAAGGCAAGGAAAGGGTAACGCAAGGCAAGGCACGGTTTGGGGAGGCAAAGCTAATGCACGACAACGCAAGGCTAGGCAGTGCACGGCTAGGCAAGGAAAGAGCAACGGAAGGCAAGGAAGGCAAGGCAAAGCAAGGCAAGGCAAGGGTAACAGAATGAACGGCACGGCAAGGGGAAACAAGGCTAAGGAACGGCAACGCACGGCTACGAAATGCACGGCAAGGCAAGGAAAGGGTAACGCAAGGCAAGGCACGGTGAGGCAAGGCAAGGTTGATGCACGACAACGCACGGCTAGGCAATGCACGGCAAGGCAAGGAAAGGGTAACGCAAAGCAAGGCACGGTCAGGCGAGGCAAGGCTAAGGCACGACAACGCAAGGCAAGGCAAGTGTAACAAAAGGCAAGGCACGGCAAGGCAAGGAAAGGGTAACGCAAGGCAAGGCACGGTGAGGCAAGTCAAGGCTGATGCACGACAACGCACGGCTAGGCAATGCACGGCAAGGCAAGGAAAGGGTAACGCAAGGCAAGGCACGGTCAGGCGAGGCAAGGGTAAGGCACGACAACACAAGGCTAGGCAATGCACGGCAAGGCAAGGAAAGGGTAACGCAAGGCAAGGCACGGTAAGGCGCGGCAAGGCTAAGGCACGACAACGCAAGGCTAGGCAATAAACGGAAGGCAAGCAAAGAGTAACGGAAGGCAAGGAAGGCAAGGGAAAGCAGGGGAAGGCAAGGGTAACGGAAGGAACGGCACGGCAAGGGGAAACAAGGCTAAGGCACGGCAACGCACGGCTAGGCAATGCACGGCAAGGCAAGGAAAGGGTAACGCAAGGCAAGGCACTGTCAGGCGAGGCAAGGCTAAGGCACGACAACGCAAGGCTAGGCAATGCACGGAAGGAAAGCAAAGAGTAACGGAAGGCAATGAAAGGAAGGGAAAGGAAGGCAAGGTAAGGGTAACGCAAGGCAAGGCACGGTGAGGCAAGGCAAGGCTGATGCACGACAACGCACGGCTAGGCAATTCACGGCAAGGCAAGGAAAGGGTAACGCAAGGCAAGGCACGGTAAGGCGCGGCAAGGCTAAGGCACGACAACGCAAGGCTAGGCAATAAACGGAAGGCAAGCAAAGAGTAACGGAAGGCAAGGAAGGCAAGGGAAAGCAGGGGAAGGCAAGGGTAACGGAAGGAACGGCACGGTAAGGGGAAACAAGGCTAAGGCACGACAACGCAGGGCTAGCCAATGCACGGCAAGGAAAGGAAAGGGTAACGCAAGGCAAGGCACCGTTACGCGAAGCAAGGCTAAGGCACGACAACGCAAGGCTAGGCAATTCACGGAAGGCAAGCAAAGAGTAACGGAAGGCAAGGAAGGCAAGGGAAAGCAAGGCAAGGCAAGGGTAACGGAAGGAACGGCACGGCAAGGGGAAACAAGGCTAATGCACGACAACGCACGGCTAGGCAATGCACGGCAAGGCAAGGAAAGGGTAACGCAAGGCAAGGCACGATCAGGCGAGGCAAGGCTAAGGCACGACAACGCAAGGCTAGGCAATGCACGGCAAGGCAAGGAAAGGGTAACGCAAGGCAAGGCACGGTAAGGCGCGGCAAGGCTAAGGCACGACAACGCAAGGCTAGGCAATAAACGGAAGGCAAGCAAAGAGTAACGGAAGGCAAGGAAGGCAAGGGAAAGCAAGGCAAGGCAAGGGTAACAGAAGGAACGGCACGGCAAGGGACAACAAGGCTAAGGCACGGCAACGCACGGCTAGGCAATGCACGGCAAGGCAAGGAAAGGGTAACGCAAGGCAAGGCACGGTGAGGCAAGGCAAGGCTGATGCACGACAACGCACGGCTAGGCAATGCACGGCAAGGCAAGGAAAGGGTAACGCAAGTCAAGGCACGGTCAGGCGAGGCAAGGCTAAGGCACGACAACGCAAGGCTAGGCAATGCACGGCAAGGCAAGGAAAGGGTAACGCAAGGCAAGGCACGGTAAGGCGCGGCAAGGCTAAGGCACGACAACGCAAGGCTAGGCAATAAACGGAAGGCAAGCAAAGAGTAACGGAAGGCAAGGAAGGCAAGGGAAAGCAGGGGAAGGCAAGGGTAACGGAAGGAACGGCACGGTAAGGGGAAACAAGGCTAAGGCACGACAACGCAGGGGTAGCCACTGCACGGCAAGGAAAGGAAAGGGTAACGCAAAGCAAGGCACCGTTACGCGAGGCAAGACTAGGGCACGACAACGCAAGGCTAGGCAATGCACGGAAGGCAAGCAAAGAGTAACGGAAGGCCAGGAAGGCAAGGGAAAGCAAGGTAAGGCAAGGGTAACGGAAGGAACGGCACGGCAAGGGGAAACAAGGCTAAGGCACGGCAACGTACGGCTAGGCAATGCACGGCAAGGCAAGGAAAGGGTAACGCAAGGCAAGGCACTGTGAGGCGAGGCAAGGCTAAGGCACGACAACGCAAGGCTAGGCAATGCACGGAAGGAAAGCAAAGAGTAACGGAAGGCAATGAAAGGAAGGGAAAGCAAGGCAAGGTAAGTGTAACGCAAGGCAAGGCACGGTGAGGCAAGGCAAGGCTGATGCACGACAACGCACGGCTAGGCAATTCACGGCAAGGCAAGGACAGGGTAACGCAAGGCAAGGCACGGTCAGGCGAGGCAAGGCTAAGGCACGACAACGCAAGGCTAGGCAATGCACGGAAGGCAAGCAAAGAGGAACGGAAGGCAAGGAAGGCTAGGGAAAGCAGGGAAAGGCAAGGGTAACGGAAGGAACGGCACGGTAAGGGCAAACAAGACTAAGGCACGACAACACAGGGCTAGGCAATGCAGGGCAAGGCAAGGAAATGGTAACGCAAGGCAAGGCACGGTTTGGGGAGGCAAAGCTAATGCACGACAACGCAAGGCTAGGCAGTGCACGGCTAGGCAAGGAAAGAGTAACGGAAGGCAAGGAAGGCAAGGGAAAGCAAGGCAAGGCAAGCGTAACAAAAGGCAAGGCACGGCAAGGGGAAACAAGGCTAAGGAACGGCAACGCACGGCTACGCAATGCACGGCCAGGCAAGGAAAGGGTAATGCATGGCAAGGCACGGTAAGGCAAGACAAGGCTAATGCACGACAACGCACGGCTAGGCAATGCACGGCCAGGCAAGGAAAGGGTAACGCAAGGCAAGGAACGGTGAGGCAAGGCAAGGCAAATGCACGACAACGCACGGCTAGGCAATGCACGGCAAGGCAAGGAAAGGGTAACGCAAGGCAAGGCACGGTCAGGCGAGGCAAGGCTAAGGCACGACAACGCAAGGCTAGGCAATGAACGGAAGGCAAGCAAAGAGTAACGGAAGGCAAGGAAGGCAAGGGAAAGCAAGGGAAGGCAAGGGCAACGAAAGGAACGGCACGGTAAGGGGAAACAAAGCTAAGGCACGACAATGCAGGGCTAGGCAATGCACGGCAAGGCAAGGAAAGGGTAACGCAAGGCAAAGCACGGTGAGGCAAGACAAGGCAAATGCACGACAACGCATGGCTAGGCACTGCACGGCAAGGCAAGGAAAGGGTAACTCAAGGCAAGGCACGGTCAGGCGAGGCAAGGCTAAGGCACGACAACGCAAGGCTAGGCAATGCACGGAAGGCAAGCAAAGAGTAACGGAAGGCAAGGAAGGCAAGGGAAAGCAGGGGAAGGCAAGCGTAACGAAAGGAACGGCACGGTAAGGGGAAACAAGGCTAAGGCACGACAACACAGGGCTAGGCAATGCACGGCAAGGCAAGGAAAGGGTAACGCAAGGCTGTTGGGGGCGGGGGGAAGAGGCTTGGTGGTCACTCAGAAGGGATAAAATAATCCCATTATAAAGGAATGTTACAGAACTCGGCCCCTCATTGTTTAAGAGTTCATGGGAGGGAGGACAGGGGGGATAAAAGTGTCTGCTGAGAGGTGGGGAGGGAGCGGGAATGTGATCACAGAAGAATAAAGACTCATGACCCACCTCAGGCGCTCTGTCTGGTTCTTCCCCCATCAAAGAGTGGGGGCCGGAGGTACCCCGAAGACTCACCACGCGTTGGACTGGTGAGTAAGAGGACGGACTAGCATTAAGAAGCCGGCGTTGTAAATAAAAACCCGGCAAGTGGTGCCGAAACCCGGGACCTGATTTTGCTAGGGAACGTCTGAATCCGCTGGTCGGATTCTCCAGACAGCCTCGGTCGTTTCCGACCGGGAGGAAGGAGAGGGCGTTTACTCTCAGATATTGCCTGAAGGACATACCCCTATTGTGTTGACTATGCTTTCTTTCTCTCCCCTTTCTCCTTCTGCTCTAATCACGCTCCTTGCCGTGCTGGCCTGTCTGATTGTGCCCTGCTTCCTCCTTCTCTTTTGCCGAACGGGAACTTTGCAGTTCTGCCACCTGTTAGGATTGCAGCCTCGGCTAGTAGACAGCATGGGGGGCCGGAATAGTATTCCCGCCTTTGAGCCGGAGGAAAAAGAGGCCGTTGCAGTGCAGCTTTATAAACTCTGTGCTAAGCATGGCTGTAAATTACCTATCAAGACGTGCCGTGCTTTTGTTGAGAATATCTGGAACATCTGCCCTTGGGTGCAACATAGTGGGATCCAACCAGATAAATGGAAGGTGGTAGGGCAGCAGATGGCCTCCTATAATGACACCTGCCCGGGAAAACTGACCCCCAAGGATTTTACAGTGTATAAGATAGTGGATGCAGCCCTGCATCCCCAGAAGGTGACTTTAGCACGAACAATCAGCACTCAGGTAGGTAGCTCGGTGGCGGGATCGGATTCAGAGGGCTCAGAGGAAGAGGGAAGGCCACTCCCTCCCCTGTATCCATGGGAGGAACTTAGAAGAAACAATGGGGGAACAAGGGGCCCCCAGGGAGAAGAAAATGCCGCATGCCCCTCCTTACCGAGACAGAATGAAAAGGGGGAGGGCGATGAATGTGGCACACTTAGAGATTCAGGGCCGGAAGTTTTCGAGCGCGGGAAGGGAGGGGTGCAAACAGCCCTCAGGGGTGGCAGGAAGAGGAGCGTGAGTAGGTGGGACCGGGAGGCTGCTGACGAGGAGGGAGAAGTCCGCGCTGATTGGACAGCTGCCGCGCCCCAGGCTTGGCGGCCCAGCCAGGAAACAGAGGCAAAAAATCCCCCGTGTTCCTTGTCCGCCCTTCAGAGATCCCCTCAAGGGCTCCGCCCATCCGGCCTACTTGCCACCAGTGCCTCCATAGCAATAGAGAAAGGGGAGGAGGTGGACTGGGATGACTGGGGCCTCTACCCGGTATTTACGGACCCCCTTACCGGAGCCCGAGACTACCGCCCTGTCCCTTTTAAGATGCTTAAGGAACTTAAGGAGGCCGTGACTAAATACGGCCCAAACTCCCCTTATGTAAAAAGACTGATGCAAAACCTCTTTGCTACGCACCCTTGGACCCCTGCTGACTTTGACGAAATTGCAGCCGCGTGCCTGGATGCCTCCTCATATTTAGCTTTTAAGGCTCAGGCCCGCAGAGAGGCCTCTAAGCTGGCAAAATCCCGGGGTTATACTCCCCTGGATTTAGCCATTGACCTCCTGTGTGGAACTGGAGCCTATACTGACCCTGCTGTTCAGGCCCGGTATGGCCAGTTTGAGCTAGAGACTGTTAAAGAAACACATGTTGCAGCTTGGGATAAGATTGGAGCCATGAAAGGGGGGAGAGCCACACAGAAGTTGGTTGGGCTGAAGCAGAGAGCAGATCAGACACCCCTCTCATTTGTGAACGAGGTTAAAGAGACAGTGACTCGTATAATGGGAGACACCCCGGGATCCGACCTACTTATGAGACAATTGATTAAAGAGGGTCTTCGCCCCAAAGGGATCGCAGCCATTAGCAGCCTTCCCCCCGACGCTTCATTAGAAGAAATTGTTGACAAATTGCTGGACATGCCCAGCGAGGATTCAATTCAGGCCTTAGTGACTGCCATGGAGAACCGGGAGGATAGCCTCCTGACCGCCCTTCATGGTATGCAGGTGAGACCCACCTGTTTTGGGTGCGGAAAGCCAGGGCACCTCAAAGCACAGTGCAGGCAGCTGCCCCCCTCAACTTCAGTTCCGACCTGTTATTCCTGTGGAAAGCCAGGTCACATAGCCAGGTTCTGCCGATCCAAAGGGAAGTCGGGAAAAGGGAAAGGGAGGGGCCCGGCCGCGGGGCCCCCCCCGTGCTCGAAGACAGCGGCCCCATTACTGTGACTATCCCCGTGAGGGTTGACTATAGAGAAGGGACACAGCAGAGAGAGATCGGGCCTTGGGAAACCTCGATGATTCCCATTGAGCTAAATATTTTTCCAGCGCTCATCAGGGGCTGAGAGATGTGTGGACTTAGTCACCCATACCCAGGTCATTTTTGGTCCCGGAAGTCCCACATCCGTAAGGGTCACAAACCCCCACCCCTTTCCCACCTTGGTAAAACAGGGCCAAGAGGTAGGAAAGGCGCTGCCCTTGCGGGCCCCTCCCGCTCATGTGAACTGGGTCCACCCGGTCAGCTCTGGGCGACCACTGTTAACCGTCACGGTGGAAAATCAGAAGCTCGAAGGGATAATTGACACTGGAGCCGATTGCTCTGTCATAAATAGGGGACAGTGGAGGCGCGAGTGGCCACTCCTACAGAGCCCTCAAGCAGTGACGGGGGTGGGGGGCAATAGATCTGCCAGGAAAGCAGCACACGCCTTACGGTGGTCAGCTTTGGAAGAATCTGGACTCTTCACCCCACTGTGCCTACCCGACCTCCCTTATGCATTATGGGGTAGAGATATCTTGAGCCAGCTTAACCTGACACTTGCCACCCCTGATAGCCTACGGGGAAATTAATTGGGGCCACTCTAGAGATGAGCTTTTCCCCCAGAATAACATGGATTAATAAGAAACCTATTTGGGTTGAGCAGTGGCCCCTGACAAAAGAAAAGCTCATCGCCCTCACAGACATAGTAATGACCCTCCTGCACGAGAACAAAGTGGAACCGTCCCTTAGCCCGTATAACTCCCCCGTCTTTGTCATAAAAAAGAAAGGGGGGAGTTGGAGAATGTTGATTGATCTTCGGGCAGTAAATGCCAACATGGTACCCATGGGGACCCTCCAACCTGGTCTCCCTATGCCCACTGCAGTCCCGCAAGGGTGGACTATTATAGTGATTGATGTTAAAGACTGCTTCTATAGCATTCCCCTCCACCCGGAGGACAAGGAAAAATTTGCCTTTTCCCTCCCCGCGATCAATTTCCAAGCCCCCAGTAAACGTTATCAGTTCACCGTCCTACCTCAGGGAATGGCCAATAGCCCCACCCTGTGCCAGCTTTACATGGATACTCTGCTACATCCTATCAGAAAAGAATTCCCGAATTGCATGCTCATACATTACATGGATGATATCTTGATTGCAGCACCTTCTGTGACGGGGGCTCGGGCTTGCTTGCAACGCACCACCCATGTCCTCCGCAAGAAGGGGCTTCACATAGCCCCGGAAAAGGTACAGATGGATTTCCCCTATGATTACTTGGGGCATAGGATTTTTCCGGGAAAGATTAGTAGGGCACTTCCTCCAATCAACGTCGAGGGATACACTACTCTTAATGATTTTCAGAGGCTTGTTGGCGCCATACAGTGGCTGCGTCCCGCTATGCCCCTCCCATCCTCCTTAATGCAACCTCTATATGATGTCCTTAAAGGCGACTCCCATCTGTCATCCCCTAGAAGTTGGACCCCCCAGGCAAGACAGGCGCTCTCGGAAATTTTCCGCAGAACCTCTTCCTTCTTGGTTCAATACGACCCGGAGTCGCCTGTCCTCTTCCACACACTGGGGGACAGTTCCCTGGGCTGGGGATGTTTATTCCAGAGACATGGATGCCTTGAATGGCTATACCCCCGGACCACTAAGAGCATCATCCGGGACCGGTGGGAGGCCCTGGCCTTATTTTGCCTTCAGGCCTCAGAGCGATGCCAGCGTCTCTTTGGCCTCTTGCCTGTCCTCAACTTTACCCTCCCAGAGGAGGTGACCCACTCGCTAGTTGATAGATCTATCGCTTGGGCCACTGTCCTGACTACCCTCTCTCAGACCAGACTCACGCCACCTCCCGTGGTTAGAGTGTTCGCTGAACTGCACCTTTCCCGCCCGCGCCCTCTAGTGTCCCCAGAACCAGTGACCGGCCCTAATGTCTTCACTGACGCTACCAGGTTGGGCCGTGCTGTGGTCCATGACCCTGCTAGACCCGCCACCTGGATTTTTGATACCCCCTTTGACTCCACTCAGAAGAATGAGCTATATGCTATACTTCAGGCTTTCCGTCTCTACAGAGACATCCCTTTTAATCTTATTACTGACAGTATGTATTGTGCCATGCTAATCCCTCGTTTAGAAGATGCCTTCATTTCCTCGACTTCTTCCATTAGCCCACTCCTTACACAGCTGCAATCCTCCCTCCGTGATAGAAACCACCCCCTGTTTGTTCTTCACGTGCGCTCTCACGTTTCTTCCACCGGCCCCATATTCCAGGGCAATGCGGAGGCAGATAGGGCTCTCTTGTTAAACCTGTCCACACCTGCCCAGCTGGCACATGGTAAGTATCACTTGTCATCCAGGTCGCTCCGGCGCCTATACAGCATTCCCCGGAAGGAGGCTCGCCAAATTGCGCGCTCCTGCACTTCTTGTGCTCCCTTTAGACAAGCCCTCCCCGCAGAGGGGTCTAACCCACGTGGGGACGGCCCCAATGCTCTTTGGCAGATGGACATTACTCACCTGGGTCGTAAGTACATCCATGTCTCGGTGGACACCTTCTCCTCCTTCACCTTCGCCTCTCTACAGCCAGGAGAAGCGGTTAAACACGTTCTCTCACATCTATATGCCCAGATGGCTGTCTTAGGGGTCCCCTCGGCTATCAAAACCGATAATGGGCCTGCCTACACCTCGAGAGCCTTTGCTTCCTTTTGCAAAGAATTTTCCATTTCCCATTCCACCGGGATCCCTTACAATCCCACTGGCCAAGCTTTGGTAGAAAGAGCAAATCGCACACTCAAAACTACGCTCTTTAAACAGAAAGGGGGAGTTGGCAGGTCACTGACCCATTCAGACCTGTCTCAGGTACTATTTACCATGAATTTCCTACAAGTCAGGGATGACGGCACTACAGCCGCCCAGAGATTTTTCTCCCCAAAAGGACATGCTAAGAAAGAATCAACACTCCTGCCCTCTCCCACCAAGGCCCTACCAGGCTCTAAAGTCATGTGGAGAGATGAAGAGGGAGGTTGGCATGGCCCTGTAACGGTAAAGAACAGAAGACAGGGCCACCTGTCATTTCATCCCGAGGATAAGATAGAAGAGCCAGAAAGATGGCTCCCTGTTTACAAGATAAGAGACCTTGATTAATGCCCAACCCTACGGGGTGAGAGGAATTTCTTCCTTTTTCAGGCCTTCTGATCATCGTAGGGATCCTTGGAGGTGCTCCATCTGAAGGAAATCCGACATGGGGAATACTCCGAGTTATTCCCTCTCCCCTTCCGGTAGCACAGAACTCCCCGATCTCCCCTCGCCTGCTAGTGACCAATACATCGATGGGGCTCCCTTCTGCATATATGGACCCCGCTGAAGCACCGGCCCAGAACTCCTTCTGCTGGGACCTGAACAACTCCCTATGTTTCGACATCGGGGAAGAAAAGCGGTCCTGGAACTTCAACTCCACAGGGCAGAACGATTTTAACTATAGCACTGCCCCAACTGACCCCTGCGTCGGCCTTTTCCCGCAGACGACTGTCAGCCCAGCAGGGACAAAAAAAAGGGGACCCAGCTCCGAGGCCTTCTGGGTTGGCGACCCCTGGTGAATCAAACTCAACGGGACTTCACGATTCCTCGGTGGGGCCCCTCATGTGTGGCCACAGGGGAAGACATCGAGGATCCCATACCATGGAGGGATTGCCAGATGGCGGGAGGGTACCCCCTTGAGGGTGAACAAGGACGCTGATTCTGGGAATCACCCTACTTGTTGTCTGTTTCTGCCGCCTAGCTAACAGAGGGGCTATATGTTTCTTACTCAGAAAGCCTTCATGGCCATGGAGACGGGGGAGGATCCCCAAGTCTGGCTAGCCGCCATGCATGACATGTGACACCTAGGGGTAAGACGAGGTAAACCCCAAGACGGGCAACTTCTCCTCACCCAGCCACCTAAGACAGGCCCTGAGGGTGTCGGGCGCCTAGGACGGGCAAGGTCCTGGGTTGAAGGAGATGACCTAAGACAGGGTTCCTCGCCCCCGGCTATCAGAGGCCAGTAGAAATGACACCACTTAAGGCTAACCTCAGCACCGCTTAAGGTCACACCAAGTGATAACCTTGTAAAACAGAAAGGGGGAGATGTTGGGGGCGGGGGGAAGAGGCTTGGTGGTCACTCAGAAGGGATAAAATAATCCCATTATAAAGGACTGTTACAGAACTCGGCCCCTCATTGTTTAAGAGTTCATGGGAGGGAGGACAGGGGGGATAAAAGTGTCTGCTGAGAGGTGGGGAGGGAGCGGGAATGTGATCACAGAAGAATAAAGACTCATGACCCACCTCAGGCGCTCTGTCTGGTTCTTCCCCCATCAAAGAGTGGGGGCCGGAGGTACCCCGAAGACTCACCACGCGTTGGACTGGTGAGTAAGAGGACGGACTAGCATTAAGAAGCCGGCGTTGTAAATAAAAACCCGGCAAGGCAAGGCACGGTCAGGCGAGGCAAGGCTAAGGCACGACAACGCAAGGCTAGGCAATGCACGGCAAGGCAAGGAAAGGGTAACGCAAGGCAAGGCACGGTAAGGCGCGGGAAGGCTAAGGCACGACAACGCAAGGCTAGGCAATAAACGGAAGGCAAGCAAAGAGTAACGGAAGGCAAGGAAGGCAAGGGAAAGCAGGGGAAGGCAAGGGTAACGGAAGGAACGGCACGGTAAGGGGAAACAAGGCTAAGGCACGACAACGCAGGGCTAGCCAATGCACGGCAAGGAAAGGAAAGGGTAACGCAAGGCAAGGCACCGTTACGCGAGGCAAGGCTAAGGCACGACAACGCAAGGCTAGGCAATGCACGGAAGGCAAGCAAAGAGTAACGGAAGGCAAGGAAGGCAAGGGAAAGCAAGGCAAGGCAAGGGTAACAGAAGGAACGGCACGGCAAGGGGAAACAAGGCTAAGGCACGTCAACGCACGGCTAGGCAATGCACGGCAAGGCAAGGAAAGGGTAACGCAAGGCAAGGCACGGTGAGGTAAGGCAAGGCTGATGCACGACAACGCACGGCTAGGCAATGCACGGCAAGGCAAGGAAAGGGTAACGCAAGGCAAGGCACGGTCAGGCGAGGCAAGGCTAAGGCACGACAACGCAAGGCTAGGCAATGCACGGCAAGGCAAGGAAAGGGTAACGCAAGGCAAAGCACGGTGAGGCAAGACAAGGCAAATGCACGACAACGCATGGCTAGGCACTGCACGGCAAGGCAAGGAAAGGGTAACTCAAGGCAAGGCACGGTCAGGCGAGGCAAGGCTAAGGCACGACAACGCAAGGCTAGGCAATGCACGGAAGGCAAGCAAAGAGTAACGGAAGGCAAGGAAGGCAAGGGAAAGCAGGGGAAGGCAAGGGTAACGAAAGGAACGGCACGGTAAGGGGAAACAAGGCTAAGGCACGACAACACAGGGCTAGGCAATGCACGGCAAGGCAAGGAAAGGGTAACGCAAGGCAAGGCACGGTCAGGCGAGGCAAGGCTAAGGCACGACAACGCAAGGCTAGGCAATGCACGGCAAGGCAAGGAAAGGGTAACGCAAGGCAAGGCACGGTAAGGCGCGGGAAGGCTAAGGCACGACAACGCAAGGCTAGGCAATAAACGGAAGGCAAGCAAAGAGTAACGGAAGGCAAGGAAGGCAAGGGAAAGCAGGGGAAGGCAAGGGTAACGGAAGGAACGGCACGGTAAGGGGAAACAAGGCTAAGGCACGACAACGCAGGGCTAGCCAATGCACGGCAAGGAAAGGAAAGGGTAACGCAAGGCAAGGCACCGTTACGCGAGGCAAGGCTAAGGCACGACAACGCAAGGCTAGGCAATGCACGGAAGGCAAGCAAAGAGTAACGGAAGGCAACGAAGGCAAGGGAAAGCAAGGCAAGGCAAGGGTAACAGAAGGAACGGCACGGCAAGGGGAAACAAGGCTAAGGCACGTCAACGCACGGCTAGGCAATGCACGGCAAGGCAAGGAAAGGGTAACGCAAGGCAAGGCACGGTGAGGTAAGGCAAGGCTGATGCACGACAACGCACGGCTAGGCAATGCACGGCAAGGCAAGGAAAGGGTAACGCAAGGCAAGGCACGGTCAGGCGAGGCAAGGCTAAGGCACGACAACGCAAGGCTAGGCAATGCACGGCAAGGCAAGGAAAGGGTAACGCAAGGCAAGGCACGGTAAGGCGCGGCAAGGCTAAGGCACGACAACGCAAGGCTAGGCAATAAACGGAAGGCAAGCAAAGAGTAACGGAAGGCAAGGAAGGCAAGGGAAAGCAGGGGAAGCCAAGGGTAACGGAAGGAACGGCACGGTAAGGGGAAACAAGGCTAAGGCACGACAACGCAGGGCTAGCCAATGCACGGCAAGGAAAGGAAAGGGTAACGCAAGGCAAGGCACCGTTACGCGAGGCAAGGCTAGGGCATGACAACGCATGGCTAGGCAATGCACGGAAGGCAAGCAAAGAGTAACGGAAGGCCAGGAAGGCAAGGGAAAGCAAGGCAAGGCAAGGGTAACGGAAGGAACGGCACGGCAAGGGGAAACAAGGCTAAGGCACGGCAACGCACGGCTAGGCAATGCACGGCAAGGCAAGGAAAGGGTAACGCAAGGCAAGGCACGGTCAGGCGAGGCAAGGCTAAGGCACGACAACGCAAGGCTAGGCAATGCACGGAAGGCAAGCAAAGAGGAACGGAAGGCAAGGAAGGCTAGGGAAAGCAGGGAAAGGCAAGGGTAACGGAAGGAACGGCACGGTAAGGGCAAACAAGACTAAGGCACGACAACACAGGGCTAGGCAATGCAGGGCAAGGCAAGGAAATGGTAACGCAAGGCAAGGCACGGTTTGGGGAGGCAAAGCTAATGCACGACAACGCAAGGCTAGGCAGTGCACGGCTAGGCAAGGAAAGAGTAACGGAAGGAAAGGAAGGCAAGGCAAAGCAAGGCAAGGCAAGTGTAACAAAAGGCAAGGCACGGCAAGGGGAAACAAGGCTAAGGAACGGCAACGCACGGCTACGCAATGCACGGCCAGGCAAGGAAAGGGTAACGCAAGGCAAGGCACGGTAAGGCAAGACAAGGCTAATGCACGACAACGCACGGCTAGGCAATGCACGGCCAGGCAAGGAAAGGGTAACGCAAGGCAAGGCACGGTGAGGCAAGGCAAGGCAAATGCACGACAACGCACGGCTAGGCAATGCACGGCAAGGCAAGGAAAGGGTAACGCAAGGCAAGGCACGGTCAGGCGAGGCAAGGCTAAGGCACGACAACGCAAGGCTAGGCAATGCACGGCAAGGCAAGGAAAGGGTAACGCAAGGCAAGGCACCGTCAGGGAAGGCAAGGCTGATGCACGACAACGCAAGGCTAGGCAATGCACGGCAAGGCAAGGAAAGGGTAACGCAAGGCAAGGCACGGTAAGGCGAGGCAAGGCTAAGGCACGACAACGCAAGGCTAGGCAATGAACGGAAGGCAAGTAAAGAGTAACGGAAGGCAAGGAAGGCAAGGGAAAGCAAGGGAAGGCACGGGCAACGAAAGGAACGGCACGGTAAGGGGAAACAAAGCTAAGGCACGACAATGCAGGGCTAGGCAATGCACGGCAAGGCAAGGAAAGGGTAACGCAAGGCAAAGCACGGTGAGGCAAGACAAGGCAAATGCACGACAACGCACGGCTAAGCAATGCACAGCAAGGCAAGGAAAGGGTAACTCAAGGCAAGGCACGGTCAGGCGAGGCAAGGCTAAGGCACGACAACGCAAGGCTAGGCAATGCACGGAAGGGAAGCAAAGAGTAACGGAAGGCAAGGAAGGCAAGGGAAAGAAGGGGAAGGCAAGGGTAACGAAAGGAACGGCACGGTAAGGGGAAACAAGGCTAAGGCACGACAACACAGGGCTAGGCAATGCAGGGCAAGGCAAGGAAAGGGTAACGCAAGGCAAGGCACGGTTTGGGGAGGAAGGCGAATGCACGACAACGCAAGGCTAGGCAATTCACGGAAGGCAAGCAAAAAGTAACGGAAGGCAAGGAAGGCTAGGGAAAGCAGGGAAAGGCAAGGGTAACGGAAGGAACGGCACGGTAAGGGCAAACAAGACTAAGGCACGACAACACAGGGCTAGGCAATGCAGGGCAAGGCAAGGAAATGGTAACGCAAGGCAAGGCACGGTTTGGGGAGGCAAAGCTAATGCACGACAACGCAAGGCTAGGCAGTGCACGGCTAGGCAAGGAAAGAGTAACGGAAGGAAAGGAAGGCAAGGCAAAGCAAGGCAAGGCAAGTGTAACAAAAGGCAAGGCACGGCAAGGGGAAACAAGGCTAAGGCACGACAACGCAGGGTTAGCCAATGCACGGCAAGGAAAGGAAAGGGTAACGCAAGGCAAGGCACCGTTACGCGAGGCAAGGCTAAGGCACGACAACGCAAGGCTAGGCAATGCACGGAAGGCAAGCAAAGAGTAACGGAAGGCAAGGAAGGCAAGGGAAAGCAAGGCAAGGCAAGGGTAACGGAAGGAACGGCACAGCAAGGGGAAACAAGGCTAAGGCACGGAAACGCACGGCTAGGCAATGCACGGCAAGGCAAGGAAAGGGTAACGCAAGGCAAGGCACTGTCAGGCGGGGCAAGGCTAAGACACGACAACGCAAGGCTAGGCAATGCACGGAAGGAAAGCAAAGAGTAACGGAAGGCAATGAAAGTAAGGGAAAGCAAAGCAAGGTAAGGGTAACGCAAGGCAAGGCACGGTGAGGCAAGACAAGGCTAATGCACGACAACGCACGGCTAGGCAATTCACGGCAAGGCAAGGAAAGGGTAACGCAAGGCAAGGCACGGTCAGGCGAGGCAAGGCTAAGGCACGACAACTCAAGGCTAGGCAATGCACGGAAGGCAAGCAAAGAGGAACGGAATGCAAGGAAGGCTAGGGAAAGCAGGGAAAGGCAAGGGTAACGGAAGGAACGGCACGGTAAGGGCAAACAAGACTAAGGCACGACAACACAGGGCTAGGCAATGCAGCGCAAGGCAAGGAAATGGTAACGCAAGGCAAGGCACGGTTTGGGGAGGCAAAGCTAATGCACGACAACGCAAGGCTAGGCAGTGCACGGCTAGCCAAGGAAAGAGTAACGGAAGTAAAGGAAGGCAAGGCAAAGCAAGGCAAGGCAAGTGTAACAAAAGGCAAGGCACGGCAAGGTGAAACAAGGCTAAGGAACGGCAACGCACGGCTACGCAATGCACGGCCAGGCAAGGAAAGGGTAACGCAAGGCAAGGCACGGTAAGGCAAGACAAGGCTAATGCACGACAACGCACGGCTAGGCAATGCACGGCCAGGCAAGGAAAGGGTAACGCAAGGCAAGGCACGGTGAGGCAAGGCAAGGCAAATGCACGACAACGCACGGCTAGGCAATGCACGGCAAGGCAAGGAAAGGGTAACGCAAGGCAAGGCACGGTCAGGCGAGGCAAGGCTAAGGCACGACAACGCAAGGCTAGGCAATGAACGGAAGGCAAGCAAAGAGTAACGGAAGGCAAGGAAGGCAAGGGAAAGCAAGGGAAGGCAAGGGCAACGAAAGGAACGGCACGGTAAGGGGAAACAAAGCTAAGGCACGACAATGCAGGGCTAGGCAATGCACGGCAAGGCAAGGAAAGGGTAACGCAAGGAAAATCACGGTGAGGCAAGACAAGGCAAATGCACGACAATGCACGGCTAGGCAATGCACGGCAAGGCAAGGAAAGGGTAACTCAAGGCAAGGCACGGTCAGGCGAGGCAAGGCTAAGGCACGACAACGCAAGGCTAGGCAATGCACGGAAGGCAAGCAAAGAGTAACGGAAGGCAAGGAAGGCAAGGGAAAGCAGGGGAAGGCAAGGGTAACGAAAGGAACGGCACGGTAAGGGGAAACAAGGCTAAGGCACGACAACACAGGGCTAGGCAATGCAGGGCAAGGCAAGGAAAGGGTAACGCAAGGCAAGGCACGGTTTGGGGAGGCAAAGCTAATGCACGACAACGCAAGGCTAGGCAGTGCACGGCTAGGCAAGGAAAGAGTAACGGAAGGCAAGGAAGGCAAGGCAAAGCAAGGCAAGGCAAGGGTAACAGAATGAACGGCACGGCAAGGGGAAACAAGGCTAAGGAACGGCAACGCACGGCTACGAAATGCACGGCAAGGCAAGGAAAGGGTAACGAAAGGCAAGGCACGGTGAGGCAAGGCAAGGTTGATGCACGACAACGCACGGCTAGGCAATGCACGGCAAGGCAAGGAAAGGGTAACGCAAGGCAAGGCACGGTCAGGCGAGGCAAGGCTAAGGCAAGACAACGCAAGGCTAGGCAATGCACGGCAAGGCAAGGAAAGGGTAACGCAAGGCAAGGCACGGTAAGGCGCGGCAAGGCTAAGGCACGACAACGCAAGGCTAGGCAATAAACGGAAGGCAAGCAAAGAGTAACGGAAGGCAAGGAAGGCAAGTGAAAGCAGGGGAAGGCAAGGGTAACGGAAGGAACGGCACGGCAAGGGGAAACAAGGCTAAGGCACGGCAACGCACGGCTAGGCAATGCACGGCAAGGCAAGGAAAGGGTAACGCAAGGCAAGGCACTGTCAGGCGAGGCAAGGCTAAGGCACGACAACGCAAGGCTAGGCAATGCACAGGAAGGAAAGCAAAGAGTAACGGAAGGCAATGAAAGGAAGTGAAAGGAAGGCAAGGTAAGGGTAACGCAAAGCAAGGCACGGTGAGGCAAGGCAAGGCTGATGCACGACAACGCACGGCTAGGCAATTCACGGCAAGGCAAGGAAAGGGTAACGCAAGGCAAGGCACGGTAAGGCGCGGCAAGGCTAAGGCACGACAACGCAAGGCTAGGCAATAAACGGAAGGCAAGCAAAGAGTAACGGAAGGCAAGGAAGGCAAGGGAAAGCAGGGGAAGGCAAGGGTAACGGAAGGAACGGCACGGTAAGGGGAAACAAGGCTAAGGCACGACAACGCAGGGCTAGCCAATGCACGGCAAGGAAAGGAAAGGGTAACGCAAGGCAAGGCACCGTTACGCGAGGCAAGGCTAGGGCATGACAACGCAAGGCTAGGCAATGCACGGAAGGCAAGCAAAGAGTAACGGAAGGCCAGGAAGGCAAGGGAAAGCAAGGCAAGGCAAGGGTAACGGAAGGAACGGCACGGCAAGGGGAAACAAGGCTAAGGCACGGCAACGCACGGCTAGGCAATGCACGGCAAGGCAAGGAAAGGGTAACGCAAGGCAAGGCACGGTCAGGCGAGGCAAGGCTAAGGCACGACAACGCAAGGCTAGGCAATGCACGGAAGGCAAGCAAAGAGGAACGGAAGGCAAGGAAGGCTAGGGAAAGCAGGGAAAGGCAAGGGTAACGGAAGGAACGGCACGGTAAGGGCAAACAAGACTAAGGCACGACAACACAGTGCTAGGCAATGCAGGGCAAGGCAAGGAAATGGAAACGCAAGGCAAGGCACGGTTTGGGGAGGCAAAGCTAATGCACGACAACGCAAGGCTAGGCAGTGCACGGCTAGGCAAGGAAAGAGTAACGGAAGGAAAGGAAGGCAAGGCAAAGCAAGGCAAGGCAAGTGTAACAAAAGGCAAGGCACGGCAAGGGGAAACAAGGCTAAGGAACGGCAACGCACGGCTACGTAATGCACGGCCAGGCAAGGAAAGGGTAACGCAAGGCAAGGCACGGTAAGGCAAGACAAGGCTAATGCACGACAACGCACGGCTAGGCAATGCACGGCCAGGCAAGGAAAGGGTAACGCAAGGCAAGGCACGGTGAGGCAAGGCAAGGCAAATGCACGACAACGCACGGCTAGGCAATGCACGGCAAGGCAAGGAAAGGGTAACGCAAGGCAAGGCACGGTCAGGTGAGGCAAGGCTAAGGCACGACAACGCAAGGCTAGGCAATGCACGGCAAGGCAAGGAAAGGGTAACGCAAGGCAAGGCACGGTGAGGCAAGGCAAGGCTGATGCACGACAACGCACGGCTAGGCAATGCACGGCAAGGCAAGGAAAGGGTAACGCAAGGCAAGGCACGGTCAGGCGACGCAAGGCTAAGGCACGACAACGCAAGGCTAGGCAATGCACGGCAAGGCAAGGAAAGGGTAACGCAAGGCAAGGCACGGTAATGCGAGGCAAGGCTAAGGCACGACAACGCAAGGCTAGGCAATGAACGGAAGGCAAGTAAAGAGTAACGGAAGGCAAGGAAGGCAAGGGAAAGCAAGGGAAGCAAGGGCAACGAAAGGAACGGCACGGTAAGGGGAAACAAAGCTAAGGCACGACAATGCAGGGCTAGGCAATGCACGGCAAGGCAAGGAAAGGGTAACGCAAGGCAAAGCACGGTGAGGCAAGACAAGGCAAATGCACGACAACGCACGGCTAGGCAATGCACGGCAAGGCAAGTAAAGGGTAACTCAAGGCAAGGCACGGTCAGGCGAGGCAAGGCTAAGGCACAACAACGCAAGGCTAGGCAATGCACGGCAAGGCAAGGAAAGGGTAACGCAAGCCAAGGCACGGTAAGGCGCGGCAAGGCTAAGGCACGACAACGCAAGGCTAGGCAATAAACGGAAGGCAAGCAAAGAGTAACGGAAGGCAAGGAAGGCAAGGGAAAGCAGGGGAAGGAAAGGGTAACGGAAGGAACGGCACGGTAAGGGGAAACAAGGCTAAGGCACGACAACACAGGGCTAGGCAATGCAGGGCAAGGCAAGGAAATGGTAACGCAAGGCAAGGCACGGTTTGGGGAGGCAAAGCTAATGCACGACAACGCAAGGCTAGGCAGTGCACGGCTAGGCAAGGAAAGAGTAACGGAAGGAAAGGAAGGCAAGGCAAAGCAAGGCAAGGCAAGTGTAACAAAAGGCAAGGCACGGCAAGGGGAAACAAGGCTAAGGAACGGCAACGCACGGCTACGCAATGCACGGCCAGGCAAGGAAAGGGTAACGCAAGGCAAGGCACGGTAAGGCAAGACAAGGCTAATGCACGACAACGCACGGCTAGGCAATGCACGGCCAGGCAAGGAAAGGGTAACGCAAGGCAAGGCACGGTGAGGCAAAGCAAGGCAAATGCACGACAACGCACGGCTAGGCAATGCACGGCAAGGCAAGGAAAGGGTAACGCAAGGCAAGGCACGGTCAGGCGAGGCAAGGCTAAGGCACGACAACGCAAGGCTAGGCAATGAAAGGAAGGCAAGCAAAGAATAACGGAAGGCAAGGAAGGCTAGGGAAAGCAGGGAAAGGCAAGGGTAACGGAAGGAACGGCACGGTAAGGGCAAACAAGAATAAGGCACGACAACACAGGACTAGGCAATGCAGGGCAAGGCAAGGAAATGGTAACGCAAGGCAAGGCACGGTTTGGGGAGGCAAAGCTAATGCACGACAACGCAAGGCTAGGCAGTGCACGGCTAGACAAGGAAAGAGTAACGGAAGGAAAGGAAGGCAAGGCAAAGCAAGGCAAGGCAAGTGTAACAAAAGGCAAGGCACGGCAAGCGGAAACAAGGCTAAGGAACGGCAACGCACGGCTAGGCAATGCACGGCCAGGCAAGGAAAGGGTAACGCAAGGCAAGGCACGGTAAGGCAAGACAAGGCTAATGCACGACAACGCACGGCTAGGCAATGCACGGCCAGGCAAGGAAATGGTAACGCAAGGCAAGGCACGGTGAGGGAAGGCAAGGCAAATGCACGACAACGCACGGCTAGGCAATGCACGGCAAGGCAAGGAAAGGGTAACGCAAGTCAAGGCACGGTCAGGCGAGGCAAGGCTAAGGCACGACAACGCAAGGCTAGGCAATGCACGGCAAGGCAAGGAAAGGGTAACGCAAGGCAAGGCACGGTAAGGCGCGGCAAGGCTAAGGCACGACAACGCAAGGCTAGGCAATAAACGGAAGGCAAGCAAAGAGTAACGGAAGGCAAGGAAGGCAAGGGAAAGCAGGGGAAGGGAAGGGTAACGGAAGGAACGGCACGGTAAGGGGAAACAAGGCTAAGGCACGACAACGCAGGGCTAGCCAATGCACGGCAAGGAAAGGAAAGGGTAACGCAAAGCAAGGCACCGTTAGGCGAGGCAAGGCTAGGGCACGACAACGCAAGGCTAGGCAATGCACGGAAGGCAAGCAAAGATGAACGGAAGGCAAGGAAGGCTAGGGAAAGCAGGGAAAGGCAAGGGTAACGGAAGGAACGGCACGGTAAGGGCAAACAAGACTAAGGCACGACAACACAGGGCTAGGCAATGCAGGGCAAGGCAAGGAAATGGTAACGCAAGGCAAGGCACGGTTTGGGGAGGCAAAGCTAATGCACGACAACGCAAGGCTAGGCAGTGCACGGCTAGGCAAGGAAAGAGTAACGGAAGGAAAGGAAGGCAAGGCAAAGCAAGGCAAGGCAAGTGTAACAAAAGGCAAGGCACGGCAAGGGGAAACAAGGCTAAGGAACGGCAACGCACGGCTACGTAATGCACGGCCAGGCAAGGAAAGGGTAACGCAAGGCAAGGCACGGTAAGGCAAGACAAGGCTAATGCACGACAACGCACGGCTAGGCAATGCACGGCCAGGCAAGGAAAGGGTAACGCAAGGCAAGGCACGGTGAGGCAAGGCAAGGCAAATGCACGACAACGCACGGCTAGGCAATGCACGGCAAGGCAAGGAAAGGGTAACGCAAGGCAAGGCACGGTCAGGTGAGGCAAGGCTAAGGCACGACAACGCAAGGCTAGGCAATGCACGGCAAGGCAAGGAAAGGGTAACGCAAGGCAAGGCACGGTGAGGCAAGGCAAGGCTGATGCACGACAACGCACGGCTAGGCAATGCACGGCAAGGCAAGGAAAGGGTAACGCAAGGCAAGGCACGGTCAGGCGACGCAAGGCTAAGGCACGACAACGCAAGGCTAGGCAATGCACGGCAAGGCAAGGAAAGGGTAACGCAAGGCAAGGCACGGTAATGCGAGGCAAGGCTAAGGCACGACAACGCAAGGCTAGGCAATGAACGGAAGGCAAGTAAAGAGTAACGGAAGGCAAGGAAGGCAAGGGAAAGCAAGGGAAGCAAGGGCAACGAAAGGAACGGCACGGTAAGGGGAAACAAAGCTAAGGCACGACAATGCAGGGCTAGGCAATGCACGGCAAGGCAAGTAAAGGGTAACGCAAGGCAAAGCACGGTGAGGCAAGACAAGGCAAATGCACGACAACGCACGGCTAGGCAATGCACGGCAAGGCAAGTAAAGGGTAACTCAAGGCAAGGCACGGTCAGGCGA
This sequence comes from Macrotis lagotis, assembly GCF_037893015.1. NCBI lineage: Eukaryota > Metazoa > Chordata > Mammalia > Peramelemorphia > Peramelidae > Macrotis > Macrotis lagotis. Next base: position 145,128 of record NW_027422127.1, read on the forward strand.
GGCAAGGCTAAGGCACAACAACGCAAGGCTAGGCAATGCACGGCAAGGCAAGGAAAGGGTAACGCAAGCCAAGGCACGGTAAGGCGCGGCAAGGCTAAGGCACGACAACGCAAGGCTAGGCAATAAACGGAAGGCAAGCAAAGAGTAACGGAAGGCAAGGAAGGCAAGGGAAAGCAGGGGAAGGAAAGGGTAACGGAAGGAACGGCACGGTAAGGGGAAACAAGGCTAAGGCACGACAACACAGGGCTAGGCAATGCAGGGCAAGGCAAGGAAATGGTAACGCAAGGCAAGGCACGGTTTGGGGAGGCAAAGCTAATGCACGACAACGCAAGGCTAGGCAGTGCACGGCTAGGCAAGGAAAGAGTAACGGAAGGAAAGGAAGGCAAGGCAAAGCAAGGCAAGGCAAGTGTAACAAAAGGCAAGGCACGGCAAGGGGAAACAAGGCTAAGGAACGGCAACGCACGGCTACGCAATGCACGGCCAGGCAAGGAAAGGGTAACGCAAGGCAAGGCACGGTAAGGCAAGACAAGGCTAATGCACGACAACGCACGGCTAGGCAATGCACGGCCAGGCAAGGAAAGGGTAACGCAAGGCAAGGCACGGTGAGGCAAAGCAAGGCAAATGCACGACAACGCACGGCTAGGCAATGCACGGCAAGGCAAGGAAAGGGTAACGCAAGGCAAGGCACGGTCAGGCGAGGCAAGGCTAAGGCACGACAACGCAAGGCTAGGCAATGAAAGGAAGGCAAGCAAAGAATAACGGAAGGCAAGGAAGGCTAGGGAAAGCAGGGAAAGGCAAGGGTAACGGAAGGAACGGCACGGTAAGGGCAAACAAGAATAAGGCACGACAACACAGGACTAGGCAATGCACGGCAAGGCAAGGAAAGGGTAACGCAAGGCAAGGCACGGTTTGGGGAGGCAAAGCTAATGCACGACAACGCAAGGCTAGGCAGTGCACGGCTAGACAAGGAAAGAGTAACGGAAGGAAAGGAAGGCAAGGCAAAGCAAGGCAAGGCAACTGTAACAAAAGGCAAGGCACGGCAAGGGGAAACAAGGCTAAGGCACGGCAACGCACGGCTATGCAATGCACGGCCAGGCAAGGAAAGGGTAACGCAAGGCAAGGCACGGTAAGGCAAGACAAGGCTAATGCACGACAACGCACGGCTAGGCAATGCACGGCCAGGCAAGGAAATGGTAACGCAAGGCAAGGCACGGTGAGGGAAGGCAAGGCAAATGCACGACAACGCACGGCTAGGCAATGCACGGCAAGGCAAGGAAAGGGTAACGCAAGTCAAGGCACGGTCAGGCGAGGCAAGGCTAAGGCACGACAACGCAAGGCTAGCCAATGCACGGCAAGGAAAGGAAAGGGTAACGCAAGGCAAGGCACCGTTACGCGAGGCAAGGCTAAGGCACGACAACGCAAGGCTAGGCAATGCACGGAAGGCAAGCAAAGAGTAACGGAAGGCAAGGAAGGCAAGGGAAAGCAAGGTAAGGCAAGGGTAACGGAAGGAACGGCACGGCAAGGGGAAACAAGGCTAAGGCACGGCAACGCACGGCTAGGCAATGCACGGCAAGGCAAGGAAAGGGTAACGCAAGGCAAGGCAGTGTCAGGCGAGGCAAGGCTAAGGCACGACAACGCAAGTCTAGGCAATGCACGGAAGGAAAGCAAAGAGTAACGGAAGGCAATGAAAGGAAGGGAAAGCAAGGCAAGGTAAGTGTAACGCAAGGCAAGGCACGGTGAGGCAAGGCAAGGCTGATGCACGACAACGCACGGCTAGGCAATTCACGGCAAGGCAAGGACAGGGTAACGCAAGGCAAGGCACGGTCAGGCGAGGCAAGGCTAAGGCACGACAACGCAAGGCTAGGCAATGCACGGAAGGCAAGCAAAGAGGAACGGAAGGCAAGGAAGGCTAGGGAAAGCAGGGAAAGGCAAGGGTAACGGAAGGAACGGCACGGTAAGGGCAAACAAGACTAAGGCACGACAACACAGGGCTAGGCAATGCAGGGCAAGGCAAGGAAATGGTAACGCAAGGCAAGGCACGGTCAGGCGAGGCAAGGCTAATGCACGACAACGCAAGGCTAGGCACTGCACGGCTAGGCAAGGAAAGAGTAACGGAAGGCAAGGAAGGCAAGGGAAAGCAAGGCAAGGCAAGCTTAACAAAAGGCAAGGCACGGCAAGGGGAAACAAGGCTAAGGAACGGCAACGCACGGCTACGCAATGCACGGCCAGGCAAGGAAAGGGTAACGCAAGGCAAGGAACGGTGAGGCAAGGCAAGGCAAATGCAAGACAACGCACGGCTAGGCAATGCACGGCCAGGCAAGGAAAGGGTAACGCAAGGCAAGGAACGGTGAGGCAAGGCAAGGCAAATGCACGACAACGCACGGCTAGGCAATGCACGGCAAGGCAAGGAAAGGGTAACGCAAGGCAAGTCACGGTCAGGCGAGGCAAGGCTAAGGCACGACAACGCAAGGCTAGGCAATGAACGGAAGGCAAGCAAAGAGTAACGGAAGGCAAGGAAGGCAAGGGAAAGCAAGGGAAGGCAAGGGCAACGAAAGGAACGGCACGGTAAGGGGAAACAAAGCTAAGGCACGACAATGCAGGGCTAGGCAATGCACGGCAAGGCAAGGAAAGGGTAACGGAAGGCAAAGCACGGTGAGGCAAGACAAGGCAAATGCACGACAACGCACGGTTAGGCACTGCACGGCAAGGCAAGGAATGGGTAACTCAAGGCAAGGCACGGTCAGGCGAGGCAAGGCTAAGGCACGACAACGCAAGGCTAGGCAATGCACGGAAGGCAAGCAAAGAGTAACGGAAGGCAAGGAAAAGCAGGGGAAGGCAAGGGTAACGAAAGGAACGGCACGGTAAGGGGAAACAAGGCTAAGGCACGACAACGCACGGCTAGGCAAGGCACGGCAAGGTAAGGAAAGGGTAACGCAAGGCAAGGCACGGTGAGGCAAGGCAAGGCTAATGCACGACAACGCACGGCTAGGCAATGCAGGGCAAGGCAAGGAAAGGGTAACGCAAGGGAAGGCACGGTCAGGCGAGGCAAGGCTAAGGCACGACAACGCAAGGCTAGGCAATGCACGGCAAGGCAAGTAAAGGGTAACGCAAGGCAAGGCACGGTAAGGCGCGGCAAGGCTAAGGCACGACAACGCAAGGCTAGGCAATGCACGGAAGGCAAGCAAAGAGTAACGGAAGGCAAGGAAGGCAAGGGAAAGCAAGGCAAGGCAAGGGTAACAGAAGGAACGGCACGGCAAGGGGAAACAAGGCTAAGGCACGGCAACGCACGGCTAGGCAATGCACGGCAAGGCAAGGAAAGGGTAACGCAAGGCAAGGCACGGTGAGGCAAGGCAAGGCTAATGCACGACAACGCACGGATAGGCAATGCACGGCAAGGCAAGGAAAGGGTAACGCAAGGCAAGGCACGGTCAGGCGAGGCAAGGCTAAGGCACGACAACGCAAGGCTAGGCAATGCACGGCAAGGCAAGGAAAGGGTAACGCAAGGCAAGGCACGGTAAGGCGCGGCAAGGCTAAGGCACGACAACGCAAGGCTAGGCAATGCACGGAAGGCAAGCAAAGAGGAACGGAATGCAAGGAAGGCTAGGGAAAGCAGGGAAAGGCAAGGGTAACGGAAGGAACGGCACGGTAAGGGCAAACAAGACTAAGGCACGACAACAGAGGGCTAGGCAATGCAGGGCAAGGCAAGGAAATGGTAACGCAAGGCAAGGCACGGTTTGGGGAGGCAAAGCTAATGCACGACAACGCAAGGCTAGGCAGTGCACGGCTAGGCAAGGAAAGAGTAACGGAAGGAAAGGAAGGCAAGGCAAAGCAAGGCAAGGCAAGTGTAACAAAAGGCAAGGCACGGCAAGGGGAAACAAGGCTAAGGAACGGCAACGCATGGCTACGCAATGCACGGCCAGACAAGGAAAGGGTAACGCAAGGCAAGGCACGGTGAGGCAAGGCAAGGCTAATGCACGACAACGCACGGCTAGGCAATGCACGGCCAGGCAAGGAAAGGGTAACGCAAGGCAAGGCACGGTGAGGCAAGGCAAGGCTAATGCACGACAACGCACGGCTAGGCAATGCACGGCAAGGCAAGGAAAGGGTAACGCAAGGCAAGGCATGGTCAGGCGAAGCAAGGCTAAGGCACGACAACGCAAGGCTAGGCAATGCACGGAAGGCAAGCAAAGAGTAACGGAAGGCAAGGAAGGCAAGGGAAAGCAAGGGAAGGCAAGGGCAACGAAAGGAACGGCACGGTAAGGGGAAACAAAGCTAAGGCACGACAATGCAGGGCTAGGCAATGCACGGCAAGGAAAGGAAAGGGTAACGCAAGGCAAGGCACCGTTACGCGAGGCAAGGCTAAGGCACGACAACGCAAGGCTAGGCAATGCACGGAAGGCAAGCAAAGAGTAACGGAAGGCAAGGAAGGCAAGGGAAAGCAAGGCAAGGCAAGGGTAACGGAAGGAACGGCACGGCAAGGGGAAACAAGGCTAAGGCACGGCAACGCACGGCTAGGCAATGCACGGCCAGGCAAGGAAAGGGTAACGCAAGGCAAGGCACGGTAAGGCAAGACAAGGCTAATGCACGACAACGCACGGCTAGGCAATGCACGGCCAGGCAAGGAAAGGGTAACGCAAGGCAAGGCACGGTGAGGCAAGGCAAGGCAAATGCACGACAACGCACGGCTAGGCAATTCACGGCAAGGCAAGGAAAGGGTAACGCAAGGCAAGGCACGGTCAGGCAAGGCAAGGCTAAGGCACGACAACGCAAGGCTAGGCAATACACGGAAGGCAAGCAAAGAGGAACGGAAGGCAAGGAAGGCTAGGGAAAGCAGGGAAAGGCAAGGGTAACGGAAGGAACGGCACGGTAAGGGCAAACAAGACTAAGGCACGACAACACAGGGCTAGGCAATGCAGGGCAAGGCAAGGAAATGGTAACGCAAGGCAAGGCACGGTATGGGGAGGCAAAGCTAATGCACGACAACGCAAGGCTAGGCAGTGCACGGCTAGGCAAGGAAAGAGTAACGGAAGGAAAGGAAGGCAAGGCAAAGCAAGGCAAGGCAAGTGTAACAAAAGGCAAGGCACGGCAAAGGGAAACAAGGCTAAGGAACGGCAACGCACGGCTACGCAATGCACGGCCAGGCAAGGAAAGGGTAACGCAAGGCAAGGCACGGTAAGGCAAGGCAAGGCTAATGCACGACAACGCATGGCTAGGCAATGCACGGCAAGGCAAGGAAAGGGTAACAGGCGCAAGGCAAGGCACGGTCAGGCGAGGCAAGGCTAAGGCACGACAACGCAAGGCTAGGCAATGCACGGCAAGGCAAGGAAAGGGTAACGCAAGGCAAGGCACGGTGAGGCAAGGCAAGGCTGATGCACGACAACGCACGGCTAGGCAATGCACGGCAAGGCAAGGAAAGGGTAACGCAAGGCAAGGCACGGTCAGGCGAGGCAAGGCTAAGGCACGACAACGCAAGGCTAGGCAATGCACGGCAAGGCAAGGAAAGGGTAACGCAAGGCAAGGCACGGTAAGGCGCGGCAAGGCTAAGGCACGACAACGCAAGGCTAGGCAATAAACGGAAGGCAAGCAAAGAGTAACGGAAGGCAAGGAAGGCAAGGGAAAGCAGGGGAAGCCAAGGGTAACGGAAGGAACGGCACGGTAAGGGGAAACAAGGCTAAGGCACGACAACGCAGGGCTAGCCAATGCACGGCAAGGAAAGGAAAGGGTAACGCAAGGCAAGGCACCGTTACGCGAGGCAAGGCTAGGGCATGACAACGCAAGGCTAGGCAATGCACGGAAGGCAAGCAAAGAGTAACGGAAGGCAAGGAAGGCAAGGGAAAGCAAGGCAAGGCAAGGGTAACGGAAGGAACGGCTGGGCAAGGGGAAACAAGGCTAAGGCACGGCAACGCGCGGCTAGGCAATGAACGACAAGGGAAGGAAAGGGTAAGGCCAGGCAAGGCACGGTCAGGCGAGGCAAGGCTAAGGCACGACAACGCAAGGCTAGGCAATGAACGGAAGGCAAGCAAAGAGTAACGGAAGGCAAGGAAGGCAAGGGAAAGCAAGGGAAGGCAAGGGCAACGAAAGGAACGGCACGGTAAGGGGAAACAAAGCTAAGGCACGACAATGCAGGGCTAGGCAATGCACGGCAAGGCAAGGAAAGGGTAACGCAAGGCAAGGCACGGTGAGGCAAGGCAAGGCAAATGCACGACAACGCACGGCTAGGCAATTCACGGCAAGGCAAGGAAAGGGTAACGCAAGGCAAGGCACGGTCAGGCGAGGCAAGGCTAAGGCACGACAACGCAAGGCTAGGCAATGAACGGAAGGCAAGCAAAGAGTAACGGAAGGCAAGGAAGGCAAGGGAAAGCAAGGGAAGGCAAGGGCAACGAAAGGAACGGCACGGTAAGGGGAAACAAAGCTAAGGCACGACAATGCAGGGCTAGGCAATGCACGGCAAGGCAAGGAAAGGGTAACGCAAGGCAATTCACGGTGAGGCAAGACAAGGCAAATGCACGACAACGCACGGCTAGGCAATGCACGGCAAGGCAAGGAAAGGGTAACTCAAGGCAAGGCACGGTCAGGCGAGGCAAGGCTAAGGCACGACAACGCAAGGCTAGGCAATGCACGGAAGGCAAGCAAAGAGTAACGGAAGGCAAGGAAGGCAAGGGAAAGCAGGGGAAGGCAAGGGTAACGAAAGGAACGGCACGGTAAGGGGAAACAAGGCTAAGGCACGACAACACAGGGCTAGGCAATGCAGGGCAAGGCAAGGAAAGGGTAACGCAAGGCAAGGCACGGTTTGGGGAGGCAAAGCTAATGCACGACAACGCAAGGCTAGGCAGTGCACGGCTAGGCAAGGAAAGAGTAACGGAAGGCAAGGAAGGCAAGGCAAAGCAAGGCAAGGCAAGGGTAACAGAAGGAACGGCACGGCAAGGGGAAACAAGGCTAAGGCACGACAACGCAGGGCTAGGCAATGCACGGCAAGGCAAGGAAAGGGTAACGCAAGGCAAGGCACGGTGAGGCAAGGCAAGGCTAATGCACGACAACGCACGGCTAGGCAATGCACGGCAAGGCAAGGAAAGGGTAACGCAAGGCAAGGCACGACAACGCAAGCTAGGCAATGCACGGCAAGGCAAGGAAAGGGTAACGCAAGGCAAGGCACGGTGAGGCAAGGCAAGGCTAATGCACGACAACGCACGGCTAGGCAAGGAAAGGGTAACTCAAGGCAAGGCACGGTCAGGCGAGTCAAGGGTAAGGCACGACAACACAAGGCTAGGCAATGCACGGCAAGGCAAGGAAAGGGTAACGCAAGGCAAGGCACGGTAAGGCGCGGCAAGGCTAAGGCACGACAACGCAAGGCTAGGCAATAAACGGAAGGCGAGCAAAGAGTAACGGAAGGCAAGGAAGGCAAGGGAAAGCAGGGGAAGGCAAGGGTAACGGAAGGAACGGCACGGTAAGGGGAAACAAGGCTAAGGCACGACAACGCAGTGCTAGCCAATGCACGGCAAGGAAATGAAAGGGTAACGCAAGGCAAGGCACCGTTACGGGAGGCAAGGCTAAGGCACGACAACGCAAGGCTAGGCAATGCACGGAAGGCAAGCAAAGAGTAACGGAAGGCAAGGAAGGCAAGGGAAAGCAAGGCAAGGCAAGGGTAACGGAAGGAACGGCACGGCAAGGGGAAACAAGCCTAAGGCACGGCAACGCACGGCTAGGCAATGCACGGCAAGGCAAGGAAAGGGTAACGCAAGGCAAGGCACTGTCAGGCGAGGCAAGGCTAAGGCACGACAACGCAAGGCTAGGCAATGCACAGGAAGGAAAGCAAAGAGTAACGGAAGGCAATGAAAGGAAGGGAAAGGAAGGCAAGGTAAGGGTAACGCAAGGCAAGGCACAGTGAGGCAAGGCAAGGCTGATGCACGACAACGCACGGCTAGGCAATTCACGGCACGGCAAGGAAAGGGTAACGCAAGGCAAGGCACGGTCAGGCGAGGCAAGGCTAAGGCACGACAACGCAAGGCTAGGCAATGCACGGAAGGCAAGCAAAGAGGAACGGACGGCAAGGAAGGCTAGGGAAAGCAGGTAAAGGCAAGGGTAACGCAAGGCAAGGCACGGTAAGGGCAAACAAGACTAAGGCACGACAACACAGGGCTAGGAAATGCAGGGCAAGGCAAGGAAATGGTAACGCAAGGCAAGGCACGGTTTGGGGAGGCAAAGCTAATGCACGACAACGCAAGGCTAGGCAGTGCACGGCTAGGCAAGGAAAGAGTAACGGAAGGAAAGGAAGGCAAGGCAAAGCAAGGCAAGGCAAGTGTAACAAAAGGCAAGGCACGGCAAGGGGAAACAAGGCTAAGGAACGGCAACGCACGGCTACGCAATGCACGGCCAGGCAAGGAAAGGGTAACGCAAGGCAAGGCACGGTAAGGGAAGACAAGGCTAATGCACGACAACGCACGGCTAGGCAATGCACGGCCAGGCAAGGAAAGGGTAACGCAAGGCAAGGCACGGTGAGGCAATGCAAGGCAAATGCACGACAACGCACGGCTAGGCAATGCACGGCAAGGCAAGGAAAGGGTAACGCAAGGCAAGGCACGGTCAGGCGAGGCAAGGCTAAGGCACGACAACGCAAGGCTAGGCAATGAACGGAAGGCAAGCAAAGAATAACGGAAGGCAAGGAAGGCTAGGGAAAGCAGGGAAAGGCAAGGGTAACGGAAGGAACGGCACGGAAAGGGCAAACAAGACTAAGGCACGACAACACAGGACTAGGCAATGCAGGGCAAGGCAAGGAAATGGTAACGCAAGGCAAGGCACGGTTTGGGGAGGCAAAGCTAATGCACGACAACGCAAGGCTAGGCAGTGTACGGCTAGACAAGGAAAGAGTAACGGAAGGAAAGGAAGGCAAGGCAAAGCAAGGCAAGGCAAGTATAACAAAAGGCAAGGCACGGCAAGGGAAACAAGGCTAAGGAACGGCGACGCACGGCTATGCAATGCACGGCCAGGCAAGGAAAGGGTAACGCAAGGCAAGGCACGGTCAGGCGAGGCAAGGCTAAGGCACGACAACGCAAGGCTAGGCAATGCACGGCAAGGCAAGGAAAGTGTAACGCAAGGCAAGGCACGGTAAGGCGCGGCAAGGCTAAGGCACGACAACGCAAGGCTAGGCAATGCACGGAAGGCAAGCAAAGAGTAACGGAAGGCAAGGAAGGCAAGGGAAAGCAGGGGAAGCCAAGGGTAACGGAAGGAACGGCACGGTAAGGGGAAACAAGGCTAAGGCACGACAACGCAGGGCTAGGCAATGCACGGCAAGGTAAGGAAAGGGTAACGCAAGGCAAGGCACGGTGAGGCAAGGCAAGGCTGATGCACGACAACGCACGGCTAGGCAATGCACGGCAAGGCAAGGAAAGGGTAACGCAAGGCAAGGCACGGTGAGGCAAGGCAAGGCAAATGCACGACAACGCACGGCTAGGCAATGCACGGCAAGGCAAGGAAAGGGTAACGCAAGGCAAGGCACGGTTTGGGGAGGCAAAGCTAATGAACGACAACGCAAGGCTAGGCAGTGCACGGCTAGGCAAGGAAAGAGTAACGGAAGGCAAGGAAGGCAAAGCAAAGCAAGGCAAGGCAAGGGTAACAGAATGAACGGCACGGCAAGGGGAAACAAGGCTAAGGAACGGCAACGCACGGCTACGAAATGCACGGCAAGGCAAGGAAAGGGTAACGCAAGGCAAGGCACGGTCAGGCGAGGCAAGGCTAAGGCAAGACAACGCAAGGCTAGGCAATGCACGGCAAGGCAAGGAAAGGGTAACACAAGGCAAGGCACGGTGAGGCAAGTCAAGGCTGATGCACGACAACGCACGGCTAGGCAATGCACGGCAAGGCAAGGAAAGGGTAACGCAAGGCAAGGCACGGTCAGGCGAGGCAAGGGTAAGGCACGACAACACAAGGCTAGGCAATGCACGGCAAGGCAAGGAAAGGGTAACGCAAGGCAAGGCACGGTAAGGCGCGGCAAGGCTAAGGCACGACAACGCAAGGCTTGGCAATAAACGGAAGGCAAGCAAAGAGTAACGGAAGGCAAGGAAGGCAAGGGAAAGCAGGGGAAGGCAAGGGTAACGGAAGGAACGGCACGGTAAGGGGAAACAAGGCTAAGGCATGACAACGCAGGGCTAGCCAATGCACGGCAAGGAAAGGAAAGGGTAACGCAAAGCAAGGCACCGTTACGCGAGGCAAGGCTAGGGCACGACAACGCAAGGCTAGGCAATGCACGGAAGGCAAGCAAAGAGTAACGGAAGGCAAGGAAGGCAAGGGAAAGCAAGGCAAGGCAAGGGTAACGGAAGGAACGGCACGGCAAGGGGAAACAAGGCTAAGGCACGGCAACGCACGTCTAGGCAATGCACGGCAAGGCAAGGAAAGGGTAACGCAAGGCAAGGCACTGTCAGGCGAGGCAAGGCTAATGCACGACAACGCAAGGCTAGGCAATGCACGGAAGGAAAGCAAAGAGGAACGGAAGGCAAGGAAGGCTAGGGAAAGCAGGGAAAGGCAAGGGTAACGGAAGGAACGGCACGGTAAGGGCAAACAAGACTAAGGCACGACAACACAGGGCTAGGCAATGCAGGGCAAGGCAAGGAAATGGTAACGCAAGGCAAGGCACGGTTTGGGGAGGCAAAGCTAATGCACGACAACGCAAGGCTAGGCAGTGCACGGCTAGGCAAGGAAAGAGTAACGGAAGGCAAGGAAGGCAAGGGAAAGCAAGGCAAGGCAAGCGTAACAAAAGGCAAGGCACGGCAAGGGGAAACAAGGCTAAGGAACGGCAACGCACGGCTACGCAATGCACGGCCAGGCAAGGAAATGGTAACGCATGGCAAGGCACGGTAAGGCAAGAAAAGGCTAATGCACGACAACGCACGGCTAGGCAATGCACGGCCAGGCAAGGAAAGGGTAACGCAAGGCAAGGAACGGTGAGGCAAGGCAAGGCAAATGCACGACAACGCACGGCTAGGCAATGCACGGCAAGGCAAGGAAAGGGTGACGCAAGGCAAGGCACGGTCAGGCGAGGCAAGGCTAAGGCACGACAACGCAAGGCTAGGCAATGCACGGAAGGCAAGCAAAGAGTAACGGAAGGCAAGGAAGGCAAGGGAAAGCAAGGCAAGGCAAGGGTAACGGAAGGAACGGCACGGTAAGGGGAAACAAGGCTAAGGCACGACAACACAGGGCTAGGCAATGCACGGCAAGGTAAGGAAAGGGTAACGCAAGGCAAGGCACGGTGAGGCAAGGCAAGGCTGATGCACGAGAACGCACGGCTAGGCAATGCACGGCAAGGCAAGGAAAGGGTAACGCAAGGCAAGGCACGGTGAGGCAAGGCAAGGCAAATGCACGACAACGCACGGCTAGGCAATGCACGGCAAGGCAAGGAAAGGGTAACGCAAGGCAAGGCACGGTAAGGCGAGGCAAGGCTAAGGCACGACAACGCAAGGATAGGCAATGAACGGAAGGCAAGCAAAGAGTAACGGAAGGCAAGGAAGGCAAGGGAAAGCAAGGCAAGGCAAGGGTAACAGAAGGAACGGCACGGCAAGGGGAAACAAGGCTAAGGCACGGCAACGCACGGCTAGGCAATGCACGGCAAGGCAAGGAAAGGGTAACGCAAGGCAAGGCACGGTGAGGCAAGGCAAGGCTGATGCACGACAACGCACGGCTAGGCAATGCACGGCAAGGCAAGGAAAGGGTAACGCAAGGCAAGGCACGGTCAGGCGAGGCAAGGCTAAGGCACGACAACGCAAGGCTAGGCAATGCACGGCAAGGCAAGGAAAGGGTAACGCAAGGCAAGGCACGGTAAGGCGCGGCAAGGCTAAGGCACGACAACGCAAGGCTAGGCAATAAACGGAAGGCAAGCAAAGAGTAACGGAAGGCAAGGAAGGCAAGGGAAAGCAGGGGAAGCCAAGGGTAACGGAAGGAACGGCACGGTAAGGGGAAACAAGGCTAAGGCACGACAACGCAGGGCTAGCCAATGCACGGCAAGGAAAGGAAAGGGTAACGCAAGGCAAGGCACCGTTACGCGAGGCAAGGCTAGGGCATGACAACGCAAGGCTAGGCAATGCACGGAAGGCAAGCAAAGAGTAACGGAAGGCCAGGAAGGCAAGGGAAAGCAAGGCAAGGCAAGGGTAACGGAAGGAACGGCACGGCAAGGGGAAACAAGGCTAAGGCACGGCAACGCGCGGCTAGGCAATGCACGGCAAGGCAAGGAAAGGGTAACGCAAGGCAAGGCACGGTCAGGCGAGGCAAGGCTAAGGCACGACAACGCAAGGCTAGGCAATGCACGGAAGGCAAGCAAAGAGGAACGGAAGGCAAGGAAGGCTAGGGAAAGCAGGGAAAGGCAAGGGTAACGGAAGGAACGGCACGGTAAGGGCAAACAAGACTAAGGCACGACAACAGAGGTCTAGGCAATGCAGGGCAAGGCAAGGAAATGGTAACGCAAGGCAAGGCACGGTTTGGGGAGGCAAAGCTAATGCACGACAACGCAAGGCTAGGCAGTGCACGGCTAGGCAAGGAAAGAGTAACAGAAGGAAAGGAATGCAAGGCAAAGCAAGGCAAGGCAAGTGTAACAAAAGGCAAGGCACGGCAAGGGGAAATAAGGCTAAGGAACGGCAACGCACGGCTACGCAATGCACGGCCAGGCAAGGAAAGGGTAACGCAAGGCAAGGCACGGTAAGGCAAGACAAGGCTAATGCACGACAACGCACGGCTAGGCAATGCACGGCCAGGCAAGGAAAGGGTAACGCAAGGCAAGGCACGGTGAGGCAAGGCAAGGCAAATGCACGACAACGCACGGCTAGGCAATTCACGGCAAGGCAAGGAAAGGGTAACGCAAGGCAAGGCACGGTCAGGCGAGGCAAGGCTAAGGCACGACAACGCAAGGCTAGGCAATGAACGGAAGGCAAGCAAAGAGTAACGGAAGGCAAGGAAGGCAAGGGAAAGCAAGGGAAGGCAAGGGCAACGAAAGGAATGGCACGGTAAGGGGAAACAAAGCTAAGGCACGACAATGCAGGGCTAGGCAATGCACGGCAAGGCAAGGAAAGGGTAACGCAAGGCAATTCACGGTGAGGCAAGACAAGGCAAATGCACGACAACGCACGGCTAGGCAATGCACGGCAAGGCAAGGAAAGGGTAACTCAAGGCAAGGCACGGTCAGGCGAGGCAAGGCTAAGGCACGACAACGCAAGGCTAGGCAATGCACGGAAGGCAAGCAAAGAGTAACGGAAGGCAAGGAAGGCAAGGGAAAGAAGGGGAAGGCAAGGGTAACGAAAGGAACGGCACGGTAAGGGGAAACAAGGCTAAGGCACGACAACACAGGGCTAGGCAATGCAGGGCAAGGCAAGGAAAGGGTAACGCAAGGCAAGGCACGGTTTGGGGAGGCAAAGCTAATGCACGACAACGCAAGGCTAGGCAGTGCACGGCTAGGCAAGGAAAGAGTAACGGAAGGCAAGGAAGGCAAGGCAAAGCAAGGCAAGGCAAGGGTAACAGAATGAACGGCACGGCAAGGGGAAACAAGGCTAAGGAACGGCAACGCACGGCTACGAAATGCACGGCAAGGCAAGGAAAGGGTAACGCAAGGCAAGGGACGGTGAGGCAAGGCAAGGCTGATGCACGACAACGCACGGCTAGGCAATGCACGGCAAGGCAAGGAAAGGGTAACGCAAGGCAAGGCACGGTCAGGCGAGGCAAGGCTAATGCAAGACAACGCAAGTCTAGGCAAAGCACGGCAAGGCAAGGAAAGGGTAACGCAAGGCAAGGCACGGTGAGGCAAGTCAAGGCTGATGCACGACAACGCACGGCTAGGCAAGGAAAGGGTAACGCAAGGCCAGGCACGGTCAGGCGAGTCAAGGGTAAGGCACGACAACACAAGGCTAGGCAATGCACGGCAAGGCAAGGAAAGGGTAACGCAAGGCAAGGCACGGTAAGGCGCGGCAAGGCTAAGGCACGACAACGCAAGGCTAGGCAATAAACGGAAGGCAAGCAAAGAGTAACGGAAGGCAAGGAAGGCAAGGGAAAGCAGGGGAAGGCAAGGGTAACGGAAGGAACGGCACGGTAAGGGGAAACAAGGCTAAGGCACGACAACGCAGGGCTAGCCAATGCACGGCAAGGAAATGAAAGGGTAACGCAAGGCAAGGCACCGTTACGGGAGGCAAGGCTAAGGCACGACAACGCAAGGCTAGGCAATGCACGGAAGGCAAGCAAAGAGTAACGGAAGGCAAGGAAGGCAAGGGAAAGCAAGGCAAGGCAAGGGTAACGGAAGGAACGGCACGGCAAGGGGAAACAAGGCTAAGGCACGGCAACGCACGGCTAGGCAATGCACGGCAAGGCAAGGAAAGGGTAACGCAAGGCAAGGCACTGTCAGGCGAGGCAAGGCTAAGGCACGACAACGCAAGGCTAGGCAATGCACAGGAAGGAAAGCAAAGAGTAACGGAAGGCAATGAAAGGAAGGGAAAGGAAGGCAAGGTAAGGGTAACGCAAGGCAAGGCACAGTGAGGCAAGGCAAGGCTGATGCACGACAACGCACGGCTAGGCAATTCACGGCAAGGCAAGGAAAGGGTAACGCAAGGCAAGGTACGGTCAGGCGAGGCAAGGCTAAGGCACGACAACGCAAGGCTAGGCAATGCACGGAAGGCAAGCAAAGAGGAACGGACGGCAAGGAAGGCTAGGGAAAGCAGGGAAAGGCAAGGGTAACGGAAGGAACGGCACGGTAAGGGCAAACAAGACTAAGGCACGACAACACAGGGCTAGGCAATGCAGGGCAAGGCAAGGAAATGGTAACGCAAGGCAAGGCATGGTTTGGGGAGGCAAAGCTAATGCACGACAACGCAAGGCTAGGCAGTGCACGGCTAGGCAAGGAAAGAGTAACGGAAGGAAAGGAAGGCAAGGCAAAGCAAGGCAAGGCAAGTGTAACAAAAGGCAAGGCACGGCAAGGGGAAACAAGGCTAAGGAACGGCAACGCACGGCTACGCAATGCACGGCCAGGCAAGGAAAGGGTAACGCAAGGCAAGGCACGGTAAGGCAAGACAAGGCTAATGCACGTCAACGCACGGCTAGGCAATGCACGGCCAGGCAAGGAAAGGGTAACGCAAGGCAAGGCACGGTGAGGCAATGCAAGGCAAATGCACGACAACGCACGGCTAGGCAATGCACGGCAAGGCAAGGAAAGGGTAACGCAAGGCAAGGCACGGTCAGGCGAGGCAAGGCTAAGGCACGACAACGCAAGGCTAGGCAATGAACGGAAGGCAAGCAAAGAATAACGGAAGGCAAGGAAGGCTAGGGAAAGCAGGGAAAGGCAAGGGTAACGGAAGGAACGGCACGGAAAGGGCAAACAAGACTAAGGCACGACAACACAGGACTAGGCAATGCAGGGCAAGGCAAGGAAATGGTAACGCAAGGCAAGGCACGGTTTGGGGAGGCAAAGCTAATGCACGACAACGCAAGGCTAGGCAGTGTACGGCTAGACAAGGAAAGAGTAACGGAAGGAAAGGAAGGCAAGGCAAAGCAAGGCAAGGCAAGTATAACAAAAGGCAAGGCACGGCAAGGGAAACAAGGCTAAGGAACGGCGACGCACGGCTATGCAATGCACGGCCAGGCAAGGAAAGGGTAACGCAAGGCAAGGCACGGTCAGGCGAGGCAAGGCTAAGGCACGACAACGCAAGGCTAGGCAATGCACGGCAAGGCAAGGAAAGTGTAACGCAAGGCAAGGCACGGTAAGGCGCGGCAAGGCTAAGGCACGACAACGCAAGGCTAGGCAATGCACGGAAGGCAAGCAAAGAGTAACGGAAGGCAAGGAAGGCAAGGGAAAGCAGGGGAAGCCAAGGGTAACGGAAGGAAAGGCACGGTAAGGGGAAACAATGCTAAGGCACGACAACGCAGGGCTAGCCAATGCACGGCAAGGAAAGGAAAGGGTAACGCAAGGCAAGGCACCGTTACGCGAGGCAAGGCTAGGGCATGACAACGCAAGGCTAGGCAATGCACGGAAGGCAAGCAAAGAGTAACGGAAGGCCAGGAAGGCAAGGGAAAGCAAGGCAAGGCAAGGGTAACGGAAGGAACGGCACGGCAAGGGGAAACAAGGCTATGGCACGGCAACGCACGGCTAGGCAATGCACGGCAAGGCAAGGAAAGGGTAACGCAAGGCAAGGCACGGTCAGGCGAGGCAAGGCTAAGGCACGACAACGCAAGGCTAGGCAATGCACGGAAGGCAAGCAAAGAGGAACGGAAGGCAAGGAAGGCTAGGGAAAGCAGGGAAAGGCAAGGGTAACGGAAGGAACGGCACGGTAAGGGCAAACAAGACTAAGGCACGACAACAGAGGGCTAGGCAATGCAGGGCAAGGCAAGGAAATGGTAACGCAAGGCAAGGCACGGTTTGGGGAGGCAAGGCTAAGGCACGACAACGCAAGGCTAGGCAATGAACGGAAGGCAAGCAAAGAGTAACGGAAGGCAAGGAAGGCAAGGGAAAGCAAGGGAAGGCAAGGGCAACGAAAGGAACGGCACGGTAAGGGGAAACAAAGCTAAGGCACGACAATGCAGGGCTAGGCAATGCACGGCAAGGCAAGGAAAGGGTAACGCAAGGCAAAGCACGGTGAGGCAAGACAAGGCAAATGCACGACAACGCACGGCTAGGCAATGCACGGCAAGGCAAGGAAAGGGTAACTCAAGGCAAGGCACGGTCATGCGAGGCAAGGCTAAGGCACGACAACTCAAGGCTAGGCAATGCACGGAAGGCAAGCAAAGAGTAACGGAAAGCAAGGAAGGCAAGGGAAAGCAGGGGAAGGCAAGGGTAACGAAAGGAACGTCACGGTAAGGGGAAACAAGGCTAAGGCACGACAACACAGGGCTAGGCAATGCACGGCAAGGCAAGGAAAGGGTAACGCAAGGCAAGGCACGGTGAGGCAAGGCAAGGCTGATGCACGACAACGCACGGCTAGGCAATGCACGGCAAGGCAAGGAAAGGGTAACGCAAGGCAAGGCACGGTCAGGCGAGGCAAGGCTAAGGCACGACAACGCAAGGCAAGGCAGGCGAGGCAAGGCTAAGGCACGACAACGCAAGGCTAGGCAATGCACGGCAAGGCAAGGAAAGGGTAACGCAAGGCAAGGCACGGTAAGGCGCGGGAAGGCTAAGGCACGACAACGCAAGGCTAGGCAATAAACGGAAGGCAAGCAAAGAGTAACGGAAGGCAAGGAAGGCAAGGGAAAGCAGGGGAAGGCAAGGGTAACGGAAGGAACGGCACGGTAAGGGGAAACAAGGCTAAGGCACGACAACGCAGGGCTAGCCAATGCACGGCAAGGAAAGGAAAGGGTAACGCAAGGCAAGGCACCGTTACGCGAGGCAAGGCTAAGGCACGACAATGCAAGGCTAGGCAATGCACGGAAGGCAAGCAAAGAGTAACGGAAGGCAAGGAAGGCAAGGGAAAGCAAGGCAAGGCAAGGGTAACGGAAGGAACGGCACGGCAAGGGGAAACAAGGCTAAGGCACGGGAACGCACGGCTAGGCAATGCACGGCCAGGCAAGGAAAGGGTAACGCAAGGCAAGGCACGGTAAGGCAAGACAAGGCTAATGCACGACAACGCACGGCTAGGCAATGCACGGCCAGGCAAGGAAAGGGTAACGCAAGGCAAGACACGGTGAGGCAAGGCAAGGCAAATGCACGACAACGCACGGCTAGGCAATTCACGGTAAGGCAAGGAAAGGGTAACGCAAGGCAAGGCACGGTCAGGCGAGGCAAGGCTAAGGCACGACAACGCAAGGCTAGGCAATGCACGGAAGGCAAGCAAAGAGGAACGGAAGGCAAGGAAGGCTAGGAAAAGCAGGGAAAGGCAAGGGTAACGGAAGGAACGGCACGGTAAGGGCAAACAAGACTAAGGCACGACAACACAGGGCTAGGCAATGCAGGGCAAGGCAAGGAAATGGTAACGCAAGGCAAGGCACGGTATGGGGAGGCAAAGCTAATGCACGACAACGCAAGGCTAGGCAGTGCACGGCTAAGCAAGGAAAGAGTAACGGAAGGAAAGGAAGGCAAGGCAAAGCAACGAAAGGCAAGTGTAACAAAAGGCAAGGCACGGCAAAGGGAAACAAGGCTAAGGAACGGCAACGCACGGCTACGCAATGCACGGCCAGGCAAGGAAAGGGTAACGCAAGGCAAGGCACGGTAAGGCAAGACAAGGCTAATGCACGACAACGCACGGCTAGGCAATGCCCGGCAAGGCAAGGAAAGGGTAACGCAAGGCAAGGCACGGTCAGGCGAGGCAAGGCTAAGGCACGACAACGCAAGGCTAGGCAATGCACGGAAGGCAAGCAAAGAGTAACGGAAGGCAAGGAAGGCAAGGGAAAGCAGGGGAAGGCAAGGGTAACGAAAGAAACGGCACGGTAAGGGGAAACAAGGCTAAGGCACGACAACACAGGGCTAGGCAATGCACGGCAAGGTAAGGAAAGGGTAACGCAAGGCAAGGCACGGTGAGGCAAGGCAAGGCTGATGCACGACAACGTACGGCTAGGCAATGCACGGCAAGGCAAGGAAAGGGTAACGCAAGGCAAGGCACGGTCAGGCGAGGCAAGGCTAAGGCACGACAACGCAAGGCTAGGCAATGCACGACAAGGCAAGGAAAGGGTAACGCAAGGCAAGGCACGGTAAGGCGCGGCAAGGCTACGGCACGACAACGCAAGGCTAGGCAATAAACGGAAGGCAAGCAAAGAGTAACCGAAGGCAAGGAAGGCAAGGGAAAGCAGGGGAAGGCAAGGGTAATGGAAGGAACGGCACGGTAAGGGGAAACAAGGCTAAGGCACGACAACGCAGGGCTAGCCAATGCACGGCAAGGAAAGGAAAGGGTAACGCAAGGCAAGGCACCGTTACGCGAGGCAAGGCTAAGGCACGACAACGCAAGGCTAGGCAATGCACGGAAGGCAAGCAAAGAGTAACGGAAGGCAAGGAAGGCAAGGGAAAGCAAGGCAAGGCAAGGGTAACAGAAGGAACGGCACGGCAAGGGGAAACAAGGCTAAGGCACGGCAACGCACGGCTAGGCAATGCACGGCAAGGCAAGGAAAGGGTAACGCAAGGCAAGGCACGGTGAGGCAAGGCAAGGCTGATGCACGACAACGCACGGCTAGGCAATGCACGGCAAGGCAAGGAAAGAGGAACGGAAGGCAAGGAAGGCTAGGGAAAGCAGGGAAAGGCAAGGGTAACGGAAGGAACGGCACGGTAAGGGCAAACAAGACTAAGGCACGACAACAGAGGTCTAGGCAATGCAGGGCAAGGCAAGGAAATGGTAACGCAAGGCAAGGCACGGTTTGGGGAGGCAAAGCTAATGCACGACAACGCAAGGCTAGGCAGTGCACGGCTAGGCAAGGAAAGAGTAACAGAAGGAAAGGAATGCAAGGCAAAGCAAGGCAAGGCAAGTGTAACAAAAGGCAAGGCACGGCAAGGGGAAATAAGGCTAAGGAACGGCAACGCACGGCTACGCAATGCACGGCCAGGCAAGGAAAGGGTAACGCAAGGCAAGGCACGGTAAGGCAAGACAAGGCTAATGCACGACAACGCACGGCTAGGCAATGCACGGCCAGGCAAGGAAAGGGTAACGCAAGGCAAGGCACGGTGAGGCAAGGCAAGGCAAATGCACGACAACGCACGGCTAGGCAATTCACGGCAAGGCAAGGAAAGGGTAACGCAAGGCAAGGCACGGTCAGGCGAGGCAAGGCTAAGGCACGACAACGCAAGGCTAGGCAATGAACGGAAGGCAAGCAAAGAGTAACGGAAGGCAAGGAAGGCAAGGGAAAGCAAGGGAAGGCAAGGGCAACGAAAGGAACGGCACGGTAAGGGGAAACAAAGCTAAGGCACGACAATGCAGGGCTAGGCAATGCACGGCAAGGCAAGGAAAGGGTAACGCAAGGCAATTCACGGTGAGGCAAGACAAGGCAAATGCACGACAACGCACGGCTAGGCAATGCACGGCAAGGCAAGGAAAGGGTAACTCAAGGCAAGGCACGGTCAGGCGAGGCAAGGCTAAGGCACGACAACGCAAGGCTAGGCAATGCACGGAAGGCAAGCAAAGAGTAACGGAAGGCAAGGAAGGCAAGGGAAAGCAGGGGAAGGCAAGGGTAACGAAAGGAACGGCACGGTAAGGGGAAACAAGGCTAAGGCACGACAACACAGGGCTAGGCAATGCAGGGCAAGGCAAGGAAAGGGTAACGCAAGGCAAGGCACGGTTTGGGGAGGCAAAGCTAATGCACGACAACGCAAGGCTAGGCAGTGCACGGCTAGGCAAGGAAAGAGTAACGGAAGGCAAGGAAGGCAAGGCAAAGCAAGGCAAGGCAAGGGTAACAGAATGAACGGCATGGCAAGGGGAAACAAGGCTAAGGAACGGCAACGCACGGCTACGAAATGCACGGCAAGGCAAGGAAAGGGTAACGCAAGGCAAGGGACGGTGAGGCAAGGCAAGGCTGATGCACGACAACGCACGGCTAGGCAATGCACGGCAAGGCAAGGAAAGGGTAACGCAAGGCAAGGCACGGTCAGGCGAGGCAAGGCTAAGGCAAGACAACGCAAGTCTAGGCAAAGCACGGCAAGGCAAGGAAAGGGTAACGCAAGGCAAGGCACGGTGAGGCAAGTCAAGGCTGATGCACGACAACGCACGGCTAGGCAAGGAAAGGGTAACGCAAGGCAAGGCACGGTCAGGCGAGGCAAGGCTAAGGCACGACAACACAAGGCTAGGCAATGCACGGCAAGGCAAGGAAAGGGTAACGCAAGGCAAGGCACGGTAAGGCGCGGCAAGGCTAAGGCACGACAACGCAAGGCTAGGCAATAAACGGAAGGCAAGCAAAGAGTAACGGAAGGCAAGGAAGGCAAGGGAAAGCAGGGGAAGGCAAGGGTAACGGAAGGAACGGCACGGTAAGGGGAAACAAGGCTAAGGCACGACAACGCAGGGCTAGCCAATGCACGGCAAGGAAATGAAAGGGTAACGCAAGGCAAGGCACCGTTACGGGAGGCAAGGCTAAGGCACGACAACGCAAGGCTAGGCAATGCACGGAAGGCAAGCAAAGAGTAACGGAAGGCAAGGAAGGCAAGGGAAAGCAAGGCAAGGCAAGGGTAACGGAAGGAACGGCACGGCAAGGGGAAACAAGGCTAAGGCACGGCAACGCACGGCTAGGCAATGCACGGCAAGGCAAGGAAAGGGTAACGCAAGGCAAGGCACTGTCAGGCGAGGCAAGGCTAAGGCACGACAACGCAAGGCTAGGCAATGCACAGGAAGGAAAGCAAAGAGTAACGGAAGGCAATGAAAGGAAGGGAAAGGAAGGCAAGGTAAGGGTAACGCAAGGCAAGGCACAGTGAGGCAAGGCAAGGCTGATGCACGACAACGCACGGCTAGGCAATTCACGGCAAGGCAAGGAAAGGGTAACGCAAGGCAAGGCACGGTCAGGCGAGGCAAGGCTAAGGCACGACAACGCAAGGCTAGGCAATGCACGGAAGGCAAGCAAAGAGGAACGGACGGCAAGGAAGGCTAGGGAAAGCAGGGAAAGGCAAGGGTAACGGAAGGAACGGCACGGTAAGGGCAAACAAGACTAAGGCACGACAACACAGGGCTAGGAAATGCAGGGCAAGGCAAGGAAATGGTAACGCAAGGCAAGGCATGGTTTGGGGAGGCAAAGCTAATGCACGACAACGCAAGGCTAGGCAGTGCACGGCTAGGCAAGGAAAGAGTAACGGAAGGAAAGGAAGGCAAGGCAAAGCAAGGCAAGGCAAGTGTAACAAAAGGCAAGGCACGGCAAGGGGAAACAAGGCTAAGGAACGGCAACGCACGGCTACGCAATGCACGGCCAGGCAAGGAAAGGGTAACGCAAGGCAAGGCACGGTAAGGAAAGACAAGGCTAATGCACGACAACGCACGGCTAGGCAATGCACGGCCAGGCAAGGAAAGGGTAACGCAAGGCAAGGCACGGTGAGGCAATGCAAGGCAAATGCACGACAACGCACGGCTAGGCAATGCACGGCAAGGCAAGGAAAGGGTAACGCAAGGCAAGGCACGGTCAGGCGAGGCAAGGCTAAGGCACGACAACGCAAGGCTAGGCAATGCACGGAAGGCAAGCAAAGAGGAACGGAAGGCAAGGAAGGCTAGGGAAAGCAGGGAAAGGCAAGGGTAACGGAAGGAACGGCACGGAAAGGGCAAACAAGACTAAGGCACGACAACACAGGACTAGGCAATGCAGGGCAAGGCAAGGAAATGGTAACGCAAGGCAAGGCACGGTTTGGGGAGGCAAAGCTAATGCACGACAACGCAAGGCTAGGCAGTGCACGGCTAGACAAGGAAAGAGTAACGGAAGGAAAGGAAGGCAAGGCAAAGCAAGGCAAGGCAAGTATAACAAAAGGCAAGGCACGGCAAGGGAAACAAGGCTAAGGAACGGCGACGCACGGCTATGCAATGCACGGCCAGGCAAGGAAAGGGTAACGCAAGGCAAGGCACGGTCAGGCGAGGCAAGGCTAAGGCACGACAACGCAAGGCTAGGCAATGCACGGCAAGGCAAGGAAAGTGTAACGCAAGGCAAGGCACGGTAAGGCGCGGCAAGGCTAAGGCACGACAACGCAAGGCTAGGCAATGCACGGAAGGCAAGCAAAGAGTAACGGAAGGCAAGGAAGGCAAGGGAAAGCAGGGGAAGCCAAGGGTAACGGAAGGAAAGGCACGGTAAGGGGAAACAATGCTAAGGCACGACAACGCAGGGCTAGCCAATGCACGGCAAGGAAAGGAAAGGGTAACGCAAGGCAAGGCACCGTTACGCGAGGCAAGGCTAGGGCATGACAACGCAAGGCTAGGCAATGCACGGAAGGCAAGCAAAGAGTAACGGAAGGCCAGGAAGGCAAGGGAAAGCAAGGCAAGGCAAGGGTAACGGAAGGAACGGCACGGCAAGGGGAAACAAGGCTAAGGCACGGCAACGCACGGCTAGGCAATGCACGGCAAGGCAAGGAAAGGGTAACGCAAGGCAAGGCACGGTCAGGCGAGGCAAGGCTAAGGCACGACAACGCAAGGCTAGGCAATGCACGGAAGGCAAGCAAAGAGGAACGGAAGGCAAGGATGGCTAGGGAAAGCAGGGAAAGGCAAGGGTAACGGAAGGAACGGCACGGTAAGGGCAAACAAGACTAAGGCACGACAACAGAGGGCTAGGCAATGCACGGCAAGGCAAGGAAAGGGTAACGCAAGGCAAGGCACGGTTTGGGGAGGCAAGGCTAAGGCACGACAACCCAAGGCTAGGCAATGCACGGAAGGCAAGCAAAGAGTAACGGAAGGCAAGGAAGGCAAGGGAAAGCAAGGGAAGGCAAGGGCAACGAAAGGAACGGCACTGTAAGGGGAAACAAAGCTAAGGCACGACAATGCAGGGCTAGGCAATGCACGGCAAGGCAAGGAAAGGGTAACGCAAGGCAAAGCACGGTGAGGCAAGACAAGGCAAATGCACGACAACGCACGGCTAGGCAATGCACGGCAAGGCAAGGAAAGGGTAACTCAAGGCAAGGCACGGTCATGCGAGGCAAGGCTAAGGCACGACAACTCAAGGCTAGGCAATGCACGGAAGGCAAGCAAAGAGTAACGGAAAGCAAGGAAGGCAAGGGAAAGCAAGGGAAGGCAAGGGTAACGGAAGGAACGTCACGGTAAGGGGAAACAAGGCTAAGGCACGGCAACACAGGGCTAGGCAATGCACGGCAAGGCAAGGAAAGGGTAACGCAAGGCAAGGCACGGTGAGGCAAGGCAAGGCTGATGCACGACAACGCACGGCTAGGCAATGCACGGCAAGGCAAGGAAAGGGTAACGCAAGGCAAGGCACGATCAGGCGAGGCAAGGCTAAGGCACGACAACGCAAGGCTAGGCAATGCACGGCAAGGCAAGGAAAGGGTAACGCAAGGCAAGGCACGGTAAGGCGCGGGAAGGCTAAGGCACGACAACGCAAGGCTAGGCAATAAACGGAAGGCAAGCAAAGAGTAACGGAAGGCAAGGAAGGCAAGGGAAAGCAGGGGAAGGCAAGGGTAACTGAAGGAACGGCACGGTAAGGGGAAACAAGGCTAAGGCACGACAACGCAGGGCTAGCCAATGCACGGCAAGGAAAGGAAAGGGTAACGCAAGGCAAGGCACCGTTACGCGAGGCAAGGCTAAGGCACGACAATGCAAGGCTAGGCAATGCACGGAAGGCAAGCAAAGAGTAACGGAAGGCAAGGAAGGCAAGGGAAAGCAAGGCAAGGCAAGGGTAACGGAAGGAACGGCACGGCAAGGGGAAACAAGGCTAAGGCACGGGAACGCACGGCTAGGCAATGCACGGCCAGGCAAGGAAAGGGTAACGCAAGGCAAGGCACGGTAAGGCAAGACAAGGCTAATGCACGACAACGCACGGCTAGGCAATGCACGGCCAGGCAAGGAAAGGGTAACGCAAGGCAAGACACGGTGAGGCAAGGCAAGGCAAATGCACGACAACGCACGGCTAGGCAATTCACGGTAAGGCAAGGAAAGGGTAACGCAAGGCAAGGCACGGTCAGGCGAGGCAAGGCTAAGGCACGACAACGCAAGGCTAGGCAATGCACGGAAGGCAAGCAAAGAGGAACGGAAGGGAAGGAAGGCTAGGAAAAGCAGGGAAAGGCAAGGGTAACGGAAGGAACGGCACGGTAAGGGCAAACAAGACTAAGGCACGACAACACAGGGCTAGGCAATGCAGGGCAAGGCAAGGAAATGGTAACGCAAGGCAAGGCACGGTATGGGGAGGCAAAGCTAATGCACGACAACGCAAGGCTAGGCAGTGCACGGCTAAGCAAGGAAAGAGTAACGGAAGGAAAGGAAGGCAAGGCAAAGCAACGAAAGGCAAGTGTAACAAAAGGCAAGGCACGGCAAAGGGAAACAAGGCTAAGGAACGGCAACGCACGGCTACGCAATGCACGGCCAGGCAAGGAAAGGGTAACGCAAGGCAAGGCACGGTAAGGCAAGACAAGGCTAATGCACGACAACGCACGGCTAGGCAATGCCCGGCAAGGCAAGGAAAGGGTAACGCAAGGCAAGGCACGGTCAGGCGAGGCAAGGCTAAGGCACGACAACGCAAGGCTAGGCAATGAACGGAAGGCAAGCAAAGAGTAACGGAAGGCAAGGAAGGCAAGGGAAAGCAAGGGAAGGCAAGGGCAACGAAAGGAACGGCACGGTAAGGGGAAACAAAGCTAAGGCACGACAATGCAGGGCTAGGCAATGCACGGCAAGGCAAGGAAAGGGTAACGCAAGGCAAAGCACGGTGAGGCAAGACAAGGCAAATGCACGACAACGCACGGCTAGGCACTGCACGGAAAGGCAAGGAAAGGGTAACTCAAGGCAAGGCACGGTCAGGCGAGGCAAGGCTAAGCCACGACAACGCAAGGCTAGGCAATGCACGGAAGGCAAGCAAAGAGTAACGGAAGGCAAGGAAGGCAAGGGAAAGCAGGGGAAGGCAAGGGTAACGAAAGAAACGGCACGGTAAGGGGAAACAAGGCTAAGGCACGACAACACAGGGCTAGGCAATGCACGGCAAGGTAAGGAAAGGGTAACGCAAGGCAAGGCACGGTGAGGCAAGGCAAGGCTGATGCACGACAACGTACGGCTAGGCAATGCACGGCAAGGCAAGGAAAGGGTAACGCAAGGCAAGGCACGGTCAGGCGAGGCAAGGCTAAGGCACGACAACGCAAGGCTAGGCAATGCACGACAAGGCAAGGAAAGGGTAACGCAAGGCAAGGCACGGTAAGGCGCGGCATGGCTACGGCACGACAACGCAAGGCTAGGCAATAAACGGAAGGCAAGCAAAGAGTAACCGAAGGCAAGGAAGGCAAGGGAAAGCAGGGGAAGGCAAGGGTAATGGAAGGAACGGCACGGTAAGGGGAAACAAGGCTAAGGCACGACAACGCAGGGCTAGCCAATGCACGGCAAGGAAAGGAAAGGGTAACGCAAGGCAAGGCACCGTTAGGCGAGGCAAGGCTAAGGCACGACAAAGCAAGGCTAGGCAATGCACGGAAGGCAAGCAAAGAGTAACGGAAGGCAAGGAAGGCAAGGGAAAGCAAGGCAAGGCAAGGGTAACAGAAGGAACGGCACGGCAAGGGGAAACAAGGCTAAGGCACGGCAACGCACGGCTAGGCAATGCACGGCAAGGCAAGGAAAGGGTAACGCAAGGCAAGGCACGGTGAGGCAAGGCAAGGCTGATGCACGACAACGCACGGCTAGGCAATGCACGGCAAGGCAAGGAAAGGGTAACGCAAGGCAAGGCACGGTCAGGCGAGGCAAGGCTAAGGCACGACAACGCACGGCTAGGCAATGCACGGCAAGGCAAGGAAAGGGTAACGCAAGGCAAGGCACGGTGAGGCAAAGCAAGGCAAATGCACGACAACGCACGGCTAGGCAATGCACGGCAAGGCAAGGAAAGGGTAACGGAAGGCAAGGCACGGTCAGGCGAGGCAAGGCTAAGGCACGACAACGCAAGGCTAGGCAATGCACGGAAGGCAAGCAAAGAGTAACGGAAGGCAAGGAAGGCAAGGGAAAGCAAGGGAAGGCAAGGCTAAGGAAAGGAACGGCACGGCAAGGGGAAACAAGGCTAAGGCACGACAACGCACGGCTAGGCAATGCACGGCAAGGCAAGGAAAGGGTAACGGAAGGCAAGGCACGGTGAGGCAAGGCAAGGCTAATGCACGACAACGCAAGGCTAGGCAATGCACGGCAAGGCAAGGAAAGGGTAACGCAAGGCAAGGCACGGTCAGGCGAGGCAAGGCTAAGGCACGACAACGCAAGGCTAGGCAATGCACGGCAAGGCAAGGAAAGGGTAACGCAAGGCAAGGCACGGTAAGGCGCGGCAAGGCTAAGGCAGGACAACGGAAGGCTTGGCAATAAACGGAAGGCAAGCAAAGAGTAACGGAAGCTAAGGAAGGCAAGGGAAAGCAGGGGAAGGCAAGGGTAACGGAAGGAACGGCACGGTAAGGGGAAACAAGGCTAAGGCACGACAACGCAGGGCTAGCCAATGCACGGCAAGTAAAGGAAAGGGTAACGCAAAGCAAGGCACCGTTACGCGAGGCAAGGCTAGGGCACGACAACGCAAGGCTAGGCAATGCACGGAAGGCAAGCATAGAGTAACGGAAGGCCAGGAAGGCAAGGGAAAGCAAGGCAAGGCAAGGGTAACGGAAGGAACGGCACGGCAAGGGGAAACAAGGCTAAGGCACGGCAACGCACGGCTAGGCAATGCACGGCAAGGCAAGGAAAGGGTAACGCAAGGCAAGGCACTGTCAGGCGAGGCAAGTCTAAGGCACGACAACGCAAGGCTAGGCAATGCACGGAAGGAAAGCAAAGAGGAACGGAAGGCAAGGAAGGCTAGGGAAAGCAGGGAAAGGCAAGGGTAACGGAAGGAACGGCACGGTAAGGGCAAACAAGACTAAGGCACGACAACACAGAGCTAGGCAATGCAGGGCAAGGCAAGGAAATGGTAACGCAAGGCAAGGCACGGTTTGGGGAGGCAAAGCTAATGCACGACAACGCAAGGCTAGGCAGTGCACGGCTAGGCAAGGAAAGAGTAACGGAAGGCAAGGAAGGCAAGGGAAAGCAAGGCAAGGCAAGCGTAACAAAAGGCAAGGCACGGCAAGGGGAAACAAGGCTAAGGAAAGGCAACGCACGGCTACGCAATGCACGGCCAGGCAAGGAAATGGTAACGCATGGCAAGGCACGGTAAGGCAAGAAAAGGCTAATGCACGACAACGCACGGCTAGGCAATGCACGGCCAGGCAAGGAAAGGGTTACGCAAGGCAAGGCACGGTCAGGCGAGGCAAGGCTAAGGCACGACAACGCAAGGCTAGGCAATGCACGGAAGGCAAGCAAAGAGGAACGGAAGGCAAGGAAGGCTAGGGAAAGCAGGGAAAGGCAAGGGTAACGGAAGGAACGGCACGGTAAGGGCAAACAAGACTAAGGCACGACAACACAGGGCTAGGCAATGCAGGGCAAGGCAAGGAAATGGTAACGCAAGGCAAGGCACGGTTTGGGGAGGCAAGGCTAAGGCACGACAACGCAAGGCTAGGCAATGAACGGAAGGCAAGCAAAGAGTAACGGAAGGCAAGGAAGGCAAGGGGAAAGCAAGGGAAGGCAAGGGCAACGAAAGGAACGGCACTGTAAGGGGAAACAAAGCTAAGGCACGACAATGCAGGGCTAGGCAATGCACGGCAAGGCAAGGAAAGGGTAACGCAAGGCAAAGCACGGTGAGGCAAGACAAGGCAAATGCACGACAACGCACGGCTAGGCAATGCACGGCAAGGCAAGGAAAGGGTAACGCAAGGCAAGGCACGGTAATGCGAGGCAAGGCTAAGGCACGACAACGCAAGGCTAGGCAATGCACGGAAGGCAAGCAAAGAGTAACGGAAGGCAAGGAAGGCAAGGGAAAGCAGGGGAAGGCAAGGGTAACGAAAGGAACGGCACGGTAAGGGGAAACAAGGCTAAGGCACGACAACGCAGGGCTAGGCAATGCACGGCAAGGCAAGGAAAGGGTAACGCAAGGCAAGGCACGGTGAGGCAAGGCAAGGCTGATGCACGACAACGCACGGCTAGGCAATGCACGGCAAGGCAAGGAAAGGGTAACGCAAGGCAAGGCACGATCAGGCGAGGCAAGGCTAAGGCACGACAACGCAAGGCTAGGCAATGCACGGCAAGGCAAGGAAAGGGTAACGCAAGGCAAGGCACGGTAAGGCGCGGGAAGGCTAAGGCACGACAACGCAAGGCTAGGCAATAAACGGAAGGCAAGCAAAGAGTAACGGAAGGCAAGGAAGGCAAGGGAAAGCAGGGGAAGGCAAGGGTAACTGAAGGAACGGCACGGTAAGGGGAAACAAGGCTAAGGCACGACAACGCAGGGCTAGCCAATGCACGGCAAGGAAAGGAAAGGGTAACGCAAGGCAAGGCACCGTTACGCGAGGCAAGGCTAAGGCACGACAATGCAAGGCTAGGCAATGCACGGAAGGCAAGCAAAGAGTAACGGAAGGCAAGGAAGGCAAGGGAAAGCAAGGCAAGGCAAGGGTAACGGAAGGAACGGCACGGCAAGGGGAAACAAGGCTAAGGCACGGGAACGCACGGCTAGGCAATGCACGGCCAGGCAAGGAAAGGGTAACGCAAGGCAAGGCACGGTAAGGCAAGACAAGGCTAATGCACGACAACGCACGGCTAGGCAATGCACGGCCAGGCAAGGAAAGGGTAACGCAAGGCAAGACACGGTGAGGCAAGGCAAGGCAAATGCACGACAACGCACGGCTAGGCAATTCACGGTAAGGCAAGGAAAGGGTAACGCAAGGCAAGGCACGGTCAGGCGAGGCAAGGCTAAGGCACGACAACGCAAGGCTAGGCAATGCACGGAAGGCAAGGAAAGAGGAACGGAAGGGAAGGAAGGCTAGGAAAAGCAGGGAAAGGCAAGGGTAACGGAAGGAACGGCACGGTAAGGGCAAACAAGGCTAAGGCACGACAACACAGGGCTAGGCAATGCAGGGCAAGGCAAGGAAAGGGTAACGCAAGGCAAGGCACGGTATGGGGAGGCAAAGCTAATGCACGACAACGCAAGGCTAGGCAGTGCACGGCTAAGCAAGGAAAGAGTAACGGAAGGAAAGGAAGGCAAGGCAAAGCAACGAAAGGCAAGTGTAACAAAAGGCAAGGCACGGCAAAGGGAAACAAGGCTAAGGAACGGCAACGCACGGCTACGCAATGCACGGCCAGGCAAGGAAAGGGTAACGCAAGGCAAGGCACGGTAAGGCAAGACAAGGCTAATGCACGACAACGCACGGCTAGGCAATGCCCGGCAAGGCAAGGAAAGGGTAACGCAAGGCAAGGCACGGTCAGGCGAGGCAAGGCTAAGGCACGACAACGCAAGGCTAGGCAATGAACGGAAGGCAAGCAAAGAGTAACGGAAGGCAAGGAAGGCAAGGGAAAGCAAGGGAAGGCAAGGGCAACGAAAGGAACGGCACGGTAAGGGGAAACAAAGCTAAGGCACGACAATGCAGGGCTAGGCAATGCACGGCAAGGCAAGGAAAGGGTAACGCAAGGCAAAGCACGGTGAGGCAAGACAAGGCAAATGCACGACAACGCACGGCTAGGCACTGCACGGAAAGGCAAGGAAAGGGTAACTCAAGGCAAGGCACGGTCAGGCGAGGCAAGGCTAAGGCACGACAACGCAAGGCTAGGCAATGCACGGAAGGCAAGCAAAGAGTAACGGAAGGCAAGGAAGGCAAGGGAAAGCAGGGGAAGGCAAGGGTAACGAAAGAAACGGCACGGTAAGGGGAAACAAGGCTAAGGCACGACAACACAGGGCTAGGCAATGCACGGCAAGGTAAGGAAAGGGTAACGCAAGGCAAGGCACGGTGAGGCAAGGCAAGGCTGATGCACGACAACGCACGGCTAGGCAATGCACGGCAAGGCAAGGAAAGGGTAACGCAAGGCAAGGCACGGTCAGGCGAGGCAAGGCTAAGGCACGACAACGCAAGGCTAGGCAATGCACGACAAGGAAAGGAAAGGGTAACGCAAGGCAAGGCACCGTTACGCGAGGCAAGGCTAAGGCACGACAAAGCAAGGCTAGGCAATGCACGGAAGGCAAGCAAAGAGTAACGGAAGGCAAGGAAGGCAAGGGAAAGCAAGGCAAGGCAAGGGTAACAGAAGGAACGGCACGGCAAGGGGAAACAAGGCTAAGGCACGGCAACGCACGGCTAGGCAATGCACGGCAAGGCAAGGAAAGGGTAACTCAAGGCAAGGCACGGTGAGGCAAGGCAAGGCTGATGCACGACAACGCACGGCTAGGCAATGCACGGCAAGGCAAGGAAAGGGTAACGCAAGGCAAGGCACGGTCAGGCGAGGCAAGGCTAAGGCACGACAACGCAAGGCTAGGCAATGCACGGCAAGGCAAGGAAAGGGTAACGCAAGGCAAGGCACGGTAAGGCGCGGCAAGGCTAAGGCACGACAACGCAAGGCTAGGCAATAAACGGAAGGCAAGCAAAGAGTAACGGAAGGCAAGGAAGGCAAGGGAAAGCAGGGGAAGCCAAGGGTAACGGAAGGAACGACACGGTAAGGGGAAACAAGGCTAAGGCACGACAACGCAGGGCTAGGCAATGCACGGCAAGGCAAGGAAAGGGTAACGCAAGGCAAGGCACCGTTACGCGAGGCAAGGCTAGGGCATGACAACGCAAGGCTAGGCAATGCACGGAAGGCAAGCAAAGAGTAACGGAAGGCCAGGAAGGCAAGGGAAAGCAAGGCAAGGCAAGGGTAACGGAAGGAACGGCACGGCAAGGGGAAACAAGGCTAAGGCACGGCAACGCACGGCTAGGCAATGCACGGCAAGGCAAGGAAAGGGTAACGCAAGGCAAGGCACGGTCAGGCGAGGCAAGGCTAAGGCACGACAACGCAAGGCTAGGCAATGCACGGAAGGCAAGCAAAGAGGAACGGAAGGCAAGGAAGGCTAGGGAAAGCAGGGAAAGGCAAGGGTAACGGAAGGAACGGCACGGTAAGGGCAAACAAGACTAAGGCACGACAACAGAGGGCTAGGCAATGCAGGGCAAGGCAAGGAAATGGTAACGCAAGGCAAGGCACGGTTTGGGGAGGCAAAGCTAATGCACGACAACGCAAGGCTAGGCAGTGCACGGCTAGGCAAGGAAAGAGTAACGGAAGGAAAGGAAGGCAAGGCAAAGCAAGGCAAGGCAAGTGTAACAAAAGGCAAGGCACGGCAAGGGGAAACAAGGCTAAGGAACGGCAACGCACGGCTACGCAATGCACGGCCAGGCAAGGAAAGGGTAATGCATGGCAAGGCACGGTAAGGCAAGACAAGGCTAATGCACGACAACGCACGGCTAAGCAATGCACGGCCAGGCAAGGAAAGGGTAACGCAAGGCAAGGAACGGTGAGGCAAGGCAAGGCAAATGCACGACAACGCACGGCTAGGCAATGCACGGCAAGGCAAGGAAAGGGTAACGCAAGGCAAGGCACGGTCAGGCGAGGCAAGGCTAAGGCACGACAACGCAAGGCTAGGCAATGAACGGAAGGCAAGCAAAGAGTAACGGAAGGCAAGGAAGGCAAGGGAAAGCAAGGGAAGGCAAAGGCAACGAATGGAACGGCACGGTAAGGGGAAACAAAGCTAAGGCACGACAATGCAGGGCTAGGCAATGCACGGCAAGGCAAGGAAAGGGTAACGCAAGGCAAAGCACGGTGAGGCAAGACAAGGCAAATGCACGACAACGCACGGCTAGGCACTGCACGGCAAGGCAAGGAAAGGGTAACTCAAGGCAAGGCACGGTCAGGCGAGGCAAGGCTAAGGCACGACAACGCAAGGCTAGGCAATGCACGGAAGGCAAGCAAAGAGTAACGGAAGGCAAGGAAGGCAAGGGAAAGCAGGGGAAGGCAAGGGTAACGAAAGAAACGGCACGGTAAGGGGAAACAAGGCTAAGGCACGACAACGCACGGCTAGGCAAGGCACGGCAAGGTAAGGAAAGGGTAACGCAAGGCAAGGCACGGTGAGGCAAGGCAAGGCTGATGCACGACAACGCACGGCTAGGCAATGCACGGCAAGGCAAGGAAAGGGTAACGCAAGGCAAGGCACGGTCAGGCGAGGCAAGGCTAAGGCACGACAACGCAAGGCTAGGCAATGCACGGCAAGGCAAGGAAAGGGTAACGCAAGGCAAGGCACGGTAAGGCGCGGCAAGGCTAAGGCACGACAACGCAAGGCTAGGCAATAAACGGAAGGCAAGCAAAGAGTAACGGAAGGCAAGGAAGGCAAGGGAAAGCAAGGCAAGGCAAGTGTAACAAAAGGCAAGGCACGGCAAGGGGAAACAAGGCTAAGGCACGACAACGCAGAGCTAGCCAATGCACGGCAAGGAAAGGAAAGGGTAACGCAAGGCAAGGCACCGTTACGCGAGGCAAGGCTAAGGCACGACAACGCAAGGCTAGGCAATGCACGGAAGGCAAGCAAAGAGTAACGGAAGGCAAGGAAGGCAAGGGAAAGCAAGGCAAGGCAAGGGTAACGGAAGGAACGGCACGGCAAGGGGAAACAAGGCTAAGGCACGACAACGCACGGCTAGGTAATGCACGGCCAGGCAAGGAAAGGGTAACGCAAGGCAAGGCACGGTAAGGCAAGACAAGGCTAATGCACGACAACGCACGGCTAGGCAATGCACGGCCAGGCAAGGAAAGGGTAACGCAAGGCAAGGCACGGTGAGGCAAGGCAAGGCAAATGCACGACAACGCACGGCTAGGCAATTCACGGCAAGGCAAGGAAAGGGTAACGCAAGGCAAGGCACGGTCAGGCGAGGCAAGGCTAAGGCACGACAACGCAAGGCTAGGCAATGCACGGAAGGCAAGCAAAGAGGAACGGAAGGCAAGGAAGGCTAGGAAAAGCAGGGAAAGGCAAGGGTAACGGAAGGAACGGCACGGTAAGGGCAAACAAGACTAAGGCACGACAACACAGGGCTAGGCAATGCAGGGCAAGGCAAGGAAATGGTAACGCAAGGCAAGGCACGGTATGGGGAGGCAAAGCTAATGCACGACAACGCAAGGCTAGGCAGTGCACGGCTAGGCAAGGAAAGAGTAACGGAAGGAAAGGAAGGCAAGGCAAAGCAAGGCAAGGCAAGTGTAACAAAAGGCAAGGCACGGCAAAGGGAAACAAGGCTAAGGAACGGCAACGCACGGCTACGCAATGCACGGCCAGGCAAGGAAAGGGTAACGCAAGGCAAGGCACGGTAAGGCAAGACAAGGCTAATGCACGACAACGCACGGCTAGGCAATGCACGGCCAGGCAATGAAAGGGTAACGCAAGGCAAGGCACGGTGAGGCAAGGCAAGGCAAATGCACGACAACGCACGGCTAGGCAATGCACGGCAAGGGAAGGAAAGGGTAACGCAAGGCAAGGCACGGTCAGGCGAGGCAAGGCTAAGGCACGACAACGCAAGGCTAGGCAATGAACGGAAGGCAAGCAAAGAGTAACGGAAGGCAAGGAAGGCAAGGGAAAGCAAGGGAAGGCAAGGGCAACGAAAGGAACGGCACGGTAAGGGGAAACAAGGCTAAGGCACGACAACGCAGGGCTAGGCAATGCACGGCAAGGCAAGGCAAGGGTAACGCAAGGCAAGGCACGGTGAGGCAAGGCAAGGCTGATGCACGACAACGCACGGCTAGGCAATGCACGGCAAGGCAAGGAAAGGGTAACGCAAGGCAAGGCACGGTAAGGCGCGGCAAGGCTAAGGCACGACAACGCAAGGCTAGGCAATAAACGGAAGGCAAGCAAAGAGTAACGGAAGGCAAGGAAGGCAAGGGAAAGCAGGGGAAGGCAAGGGTAACGGAAGGAACGGCACGGCAAGGGGAAACAAGGCTAAGGCACGACAACGCAGGGCTAGCCAATGCACGGCAAGGAAAGGAAAGGGTAACGCAAGGCAAAGCACCGTTAAGCGAGGCAAGGCTAGGGCATGACAACGCAAGGCTAGGCAATGCACGGAAGGCAAGCAAAGAGTAACGGAAGGCCAGGAAGGCAAGGGAAAGCAAGGCAAGGCAAGGGTAACGGAAGGAACGGCACGGCAAGGGGAAACAAGGCTAAGGCACGGCAACGCACGGCTAGGCAATGCACGGCAAGGCAAGGAAAGGGTAACGCAAGGCAAGGCACGGTCAGGCGAGGCAAGGCTAAGGCACGACAACGCAAGGCTAGGCAATGCACGGAAGGCAAGCAAAGAGGAACGGAAGGCAAGGAAGGCTAGGGAAAGCAGGGAAAGGCAAGGGTAACGGAAGGAACGGCACGGTAAGGGCAAACAAGACTAAGGCACGACAACACAGGGCTAGGCAATGCAGGGCAAGGCAAGGAAATGGTAACGCAAGGCAAGGCACGGTTTGGGGAGGCAAAGCTAATGCATGACAACGCAAGGCTAGGCAGTGCACGGCTAGGCAAGGAAAGAGTAACGGAAGGAAAGGAAGGCAAGGCAAAGCAAGGCAAGGCAAGTGTAACAAAAGGCAAGGCACGGCAAGGGGAAACAAGGCTAAGGAACGGCAACGCACGGCTACGCAATGCACGGCCAGCCAAGGAAAGGGTAACGCAAGGCAAGGCACGGTAAGGCGAGACAAGGCTAATGCACGACAACGCACGGCTAGGCAATGCACGGCCAGGCAAGGAAAGGGTAACGCAAGGCAAGGCACTGTCAGGCGAGGGAAGGCTAATGCACGACAACGCACGGCTAGGCAATGCACGGCAAGGCAAGGAAAGGGTAACGCAAGGCAAGGCACGGTCAGGCGAGGCAAGGCTAAGGCACGACAACGCAAGGCTAGGCAATGAACAGAAGGCAAGTAAAGAGTAACGGAAGGCAAGGAAGGCAAGGGAAAGCAAGGGAAGGCACGGGCAACGAAAGGAACGGCACGGTAAGGGGAAACAAAGCTAAGGCACGACAATGCAGGGCTAGGCAATGCCCGGCAAGGCAAGGAAAGGGTAACGCAAGGCAAAGCACGGTGAGGTAAGACAAGGCAAATGCACGACAACGCACGGCTAGGCAATGCACGGCAAGGCAAGGAAAGGGTAACTCAAGGCAAGGCACGGTCAGGCGAGGCAAGGCTAAGGCACGACAACGCAAGGCTAGGCAATGCACGGAAGGCAAGCAAAGAGTAACGGAAGGCAAGGAAGGCAAGGGAAAGCAGGGGAAGGCAAGGGTAACGAAAGGAACGGCACGGTAAGGGGAAACAAGGCTAAGGCACGACAACACAGGGCTAGGCAATGCAGGGCAAGGCAAGGAAAGGGTAACGCAAGGCAAGGCACGGTTTGGGGAGGAAGGCGAATGCACGACAACGCAAGGCTAGGCAATGCACGGAAGGCAAGCAAAAAGTAACGGAAGGCAAGGAAGGCAAGGGAAAGCAGGGGAAGGCAAGGGTAACGGAAGGAACGGCACGGTAAGGGGAAACAAGGCTAAGGCACGACAACACAGGGCTAGGCAATGCAGGGCAAGGCAAGGAAATGGTAACGCAAGGCAAGGCACGGTTTGGGGAGGCAAAGCTAATGCACGACAACGCAAGGCTAGGCAGTGCACGGCTAGGCAAGGAAAGAGTAACGGAAGGAAAGGAAGGCAAGGCAAAGCAAGGCAAGGCAAGGGTAACGGAAGGAACGGCACAGTAAGGGGAAACAAGGCTAAGGCACGGAAACGCACGGCTAGGCAATGCACGGCAAGGCAAGGAAAGGGTAACGCAAGGCAAGGCACTGTCAGGCGAGGCAAGGCTAAGACACGACAACGCAAGGCTAGGCAATGCACGGAAGGAAAGCAAAGAGTAACGGAAGGCAATGAAAGTAAGGGAAAGCAAAGCAAGGTAAGGGTAACGCAAGGCAAGGAACGGTAAGGCAAGACAAGGCTAATGCACGACAACGCACGGCTAGGCAATTCACGGCAAGGCAAGGAAAGGGTAACGCAAGGCAAGGCACGGTCAGGCGAGGCAAGGCTAAGGCACGACAACGCAAGGCTAGGCAATGCACGGAAGGCAAGCAAAGAGGAACGGAAGGCAAGGAAGGCTAGGGAAAGCAGGGAAAGGCAAGGGTAACGGAAGGAACGGCACGGTAAGGGCAAACAAGACTAAGGCACGACAACACAGGGCTAGGCAATGCAGGGCAAGGCAAGGAAATGGTAACGCAAGGCAAGGCACGGATTGGGGAGGCAAAGCTAATGCACGACAACGCAAGGCTAGGCAGTGCACGGCTAGCCAAGGAAAGAGTAACGGAAGTAAAGGAAGGCAAGGCAAAGCAAGGCAAGGCAAGTGTAACAAAAGGCAAGGCACGGCAAGGGGAAACAAGGCTAAGGAACGGCAACGCACGGCTACGCAATGCACGGCCAGGCAAGGAAAGGGTAACGCAAGGCAAGGCACGGTAAGGCAAGACAAGTCTAATGCACGACAACGCACGGCTAGGCAATGCACGGCCAGGCAAGGAAAGGGTAACGCAAGGCAAGGCACGGTGAGGCAAGGGAAGGCAAATGCACGACAACGCACGGCTAGGCAATGCACGGCAAGGCAGGGAAAGGGTAACGCAAGGCAAGGCACGGTCAGGCGACGCAAGGCTAAGGCACGACAACGCAAGGCTAGGCAATGAACGGAAGGCAAGCAAAGAATAACGGAAGGCAAGGAAGGCGAGGGAAAGCAGGGAAAGGCAAGGGTAACGGAAGGAACGGCACGGTAAGGGCAAACAAGACTAAGGCACGACAACACAGGGCTAGGCAATGCAGGGCAAGGCAAGGAAAGGGTAACGCAAGGCAAGGCACGGTTTGGGGAGGCAAGGCTAATGCACGACAACGCAAGGCTAGGCAGTGCACGGTTAGGCAAGGAAAGAGTAACGGAAGGAAAGGAAGGCAAGGCAAAGCAAGGCAAGGCAAGTGTAACAAAAGGCAAGGCACCGCAAGGGGAAACAAGGCTAAGGAACGGCAACGCACGGCTACGCAATGCACGGCCAGGCAAGGAAAGGGTAACGCAAGGCAAGGCACGGTAAGGCAAGACAAGGCTAATGCACGACAACGCACGGCTAGGCAATGCACGGCCAGGCAAGGAAAGGGTAACGCAAGGCAAGGCACGGTGAGGCAAGGCAAGGCAAATGCACGACAACGCACGGCTAGGCAATGCACGGCAAGGCAAGGAAAGGGTAACGCAAGGCAAGGCACGGTCAGGCGAGGCAAGGCTAAGGCACGACAACGCAAGGCTAGGCAATGAACGGAAGGCAAGCAAAGAGTAACGGAAGGCAAGGAAGGCAAGGGAAAGCAAGGGAAGGCAAGGGCAACGAAAGGAACGGCACGGTAAGGGGAAACAAAGCTAAGGCACGACAATGCAGGGCTAGGCAATGCACGGCAAGGCAAGGAAAGGGTAAC
Organism: Macrotis lagotis; assembly: GCF_037893015.1. Taxonomy (NCBI): domain Eukaryota; kingdom Metazoa; phylum Chordata; class Mammalia; order Peramelemorphia; family Peramelidae; genus Macrotis; species Macrotis lagotis. The sequence goes on from NW_027422127.1 coordinate 182,962, forward strand.
GCAAGGCAAATCACGGTGAGGCAAGACAAGGCAAATGCACGACAACGCAAGGCTAGGCAATGCACGGCAAGGCAAGGAAAGAGTAACGGAAGGTAAGGAATGCAAGGCAAAGCAAGGCAAGGCAAGGGTAACGAAAGGAACGGCACGGTAAGGGGAAACAAGGCTAAGGCACGACAACACAGGGCTAGGCAATGCAGGGCAAGGCAAGGAAAGGGTAACGCAAGGCAAGGCACGGTTTGGGGAGGCAAAGCTAATGCACGACAACGCAAGGCTAGGCAGTGCACGGCTAGGCAAGGAAAGAGTAACGGAAGGCAAGGAAGGCAAGGCAAAGCAAGGCAAGGCAAGGGTAACAGAATGAACGGCACGGCAAGGGGAAACAAGGCTAAGGAACGGCAACGCACGGCTACGAAATGCACGACAAGGCAAGGAACGGGTAACGCAAGGCAAGGCACGGTGAGGCAAGGCAAGGCTGATGCACGACAACGCACGGCTAGGCAATGCACGGCAAGGCAAGGAAAGGGTAACGCAAGGCAAGGCACGGTCAGGCGAGGCAAGGCTAAGGCAAGACAACGCAAGGCTAGGCAATGCACGGCAAGGCAAGGAAAGGGTAACGCAAGGCAAGGCACGGTGAGGCAAGTCAAGGCTGATGCACGACAACGCACGGCTAGGCAATGCACGGCAAGACAAGGAAAGGGTAACGCAAGGCAAGCCACGGTCAGGCGAGGCAAGGGTAAGGCACGACAACACAAGGCTAGGCAATGCACGGCAAGGCAAGGAAAGGGTAACGCAAGGCAAGGCACGGTAAGGCGCGGCAAGGCTAAGGCACGACAACGCAAGGCTAGGCAATAAACGGAAGGCAAGCAAAGAGTAACGGAAGGCAAGGAAGGCAAGGGAAAGCAGGGGAAGGCAAGGGTAACGGAAGGAACGGCACGGCAAGGGGAAACAAGGCTAAGGCACGGCAACGCACCGCTAGGCAATGCACGGCAAGGCAAGGAAAGGGTAACGCAAGGCAAGGCACTGTCAGGCGAGGCAAGGCTAAGGCACGACAACGCAAGGCTAGGCAATGCACGGAAGGAAAGCAAAGAGTAACGGAAGGCAATGAAAGGAAGGGAAAGCAAGGCAAGGTAAGGGTAACGCAAGGCAAGGCACGGTGAGGCAAGGCAAGGCTGATGCACGACAACGCACGGCTAGGCAATTCACGGCAAGGCAAGGAAAGGGTAACGCAAGGCAAGGCACGGTCAGGCGAGGCAAGGCTAAGGCACGACAACGCAAGGCTAGGCAATGCACGGAAGGCAAGCAAAGAGGAACGGACGGCAAGGAAGGCTAGGGAAAGCAGGGAAAGGCAAGGGTAACGGAAGGAACGGCACGGTAAGGGCAAACAAGACTAAGGCACGACAACACAGGGCTAGGCAATGCAGGGCAAGGCAAGGAAATGGTAACGCATGGCAAGGCACGGTTTGGGGAGGCAAAGCTAATGCACGACAACGCAAGGCTAGGCAGTGCACGGCTAGGCAAGGAAAGAGTAACGGAAGGAAAGGAAGGCAAGGCAAAGCAAAGCAAGGCAAGTGTAACAAAAGGCAAGGCACGGCAAGGGGAAACAAGGCTAAGGAACGGCAACGCACGGCTACGCAATGCACGGCCAGGCAAGGAAAGGGTAACGCAAGGCAAGGCACGGTGAGGCAAAGCAAGGCAAATGCACGACAACGCACGGCTAGGTAATGCACGGCAAGGAAAGGAAAGGGTAACGGAAGGCAAGGCACGGTCAGGCGAGGCAAGGCTAAGGCACGACAACGCAAGGCTAGGCAATGAACGGAAGGCAAGCAAAGAGTAACGGAAGGCAAGGAAGGCAAGGGAAAGCAAGGGAAGGCAAGGGTAAGGAAAGGAACGGCACGGCAAGGGGAAACAAGGCTAAGGCACTGAAACGCACGGCTAGGCAATGCACGGCAAGGCAAGGAAAGGGTAACGCAAGGCAAGGCACGGTGAGGCAAGGCAAGGCTGATGCACGACAACGCACGGCTAGGCAATGCACGGCAAGGCAAGGAAAGGGTAACGCAAGGCAAGGCACGGTCAGGCGAGGCAAGGCTAAGGCACGACAACGCAAGGCTAGGCAATGCACGGCAAGGCAAGGAAAGGGTAACGCAAGGCAAGGCACGGTAAGGCGCGGCAAGGCTAAGGCAGGACAACGGAAGGCTTGGCAATAAACGGAAGGCAAGCAAAGAGTAACGGAAGCTAAGGAAGGCAAGGGAAAGCAGGGGAAGGCAAGGGTAACGGAAGGAACGGCACGGTAAGGGGAAACAAGGCTAAGGCACGACAACGCAGGGCTAGCCAATGCACGGCAAGTAAAGGAAAGGGTAACGCAAAGCAAGGCACCGTTACGCGAGGCAAGGCTAGGGCACGACAACGCAAGGCTAGGCAATGCACGGAAGGCAAGCATAGAGTAACGGAAGGCCAGGAAGGCAAGGGAAAGCAAGGCAAGGCAAGGGTAACGGAAGGAACGGCACGGCAAGGGGAAACAAGGCTAAGGCACGGCAACGCACGGCTAGGCAATGCACGGCAAGGCAAGGAAAGGGTAACGCAAGGCAAGGCACTGTCAGGCGAGGCAAGTCTAAGGCACGACAACGCAAGGCTAGGCAATGCACGGAAGGAAAGCAAAGAGGAACGGAAGGCAAGGAAGGCTAGGGAAAGCAGGGAAAGGCAAGGGTAACGGAAGGAACGGCACGGTAAGGGCAAACAAGACTAAGGCACGACAACACAGAGCTAGGCAATGCAGGGCAAGGCAAGGAAATGGTAACGCAAGGCAAGGCACGGTTTGGGGAGGCAAAGCTAATGCACGACAACGCAAGGCTAGGCAGTGCACGGCTAGGCAAGGAAAGAGTAACGGAAGGCAAGGAAGGCAAGGGAAAGCAAGGCAAGGCAAGCGTAACAAAAGGCAAGGCACGGCAAGGGGAAACAAGGCTAAGGAACGGCAACGCACGGCTACGCAATGCACGGCCAGGCAAGGAAATGGTAACGCATGGCAAGGCACGGTAAGGCAAGAAAAGGCTAATGCACGACAACGCACGGCTAGGCAATGCACGGCCAGGCAAGGAAAGGGTTACGCAAGGCAAGGCACGGTCAGGCGAGGCAAGGCTAAGGCACGACAACGCAAGGCTAGGCAATGAACGGAAGGCAAGCAAAGAGTAACGGAAGGCAAGGAAGGCAAGGGAAAGCAAGGGAAGGCAAGGGCAACGAAAGGAACGGCACGGTAAGGGGAAACAAAGCTAAGGCACGACAATGCAGGGCTAGGCAATGCACGGCAAGGCAAGGAAAGGGTAACGCAAGGCAAAGCACGGTGAGGCAAGACAAGGCAAATGCACGACAACGCACGGCTAGGCACTGCACGGCAAGGCAAGGAAAGGGTAACTCAAGGCAAGGCACGGTCAGGCGAGGCAAGGCTAAGGCACGACAACGCAAGGCTAGGCAATGCACGGAAGGCAAGCAAAGAGTAACGGAAGGCAAGGAAGGCAAGGGAAAGCAGGGGAAGGCAAGGGTAACGAAAGGAACGGCACGGTAAGGGGAAACAAGGCTAAGGCACGACAACACAGGGCTAGGCAATGCACGGCAAGGTAAGGAAAGGGTAACGCAAGGCAAGGCACGGTGAGGCAAGGCAAGGCTAATGCACGACAACGCACGGCTAGGCAATGCACGGCAAGGCAAGGAAAGGGTAACGCAAGGCAAGGCACGGTCAGGCGAGGCAAGGCTAAGGCACGACAACGCACGGCTAGGCAATGCACGGCAAGGCAAGGAAAGGGTAACGGAAGGCAAGGAAGGCAAGGGAAAGCAAGGCAAGGCAAGGGTAACGGAAGGAACGGCACGGTAAGGGGAAACAAGGCTAAGGCACGACAACGCAGGGCTAGCCAATGCACGGCAAGGAAAGGAAAGGGTAACGCAAGGCAAGGCACCGTTACGCGAGGCAAGGCTAAGGCACGACAACGCAAGGCTAGGCAATAAACGGAAGGCAAGCAAAGAGTATCGGAAGGCAAGGAAGGCAAGGGAAAGCAAGGCAAGGCAAGGGTAACGGAAGGAACGGCACGGTAAGGGGAAACAAGGCTAAGGCACGACAACACAGGGCTAGGCAATGCACGGCAAGGTAAGGAAAGGGTAACGCAAGGCAAGGCACGGTGAGGCAAGGCAAGGCTGATGCACGACAACGCACGGCTAGGCAATGCACGGCAAGGCAAGGAAAGGGTAACGCAAGGCAAGGCACGGTGAGGCAAGGCAAGGCAAATGCACGACAACGCACGGCTAGGCAATGCACGGCAAGGCAAGGAAAGGGTAACGCAAGGCAAGGCACGGTAAGGCGCGGCAAGGCTAAGGCACGACAACGCAAGGCTAGGCAATAAACGGAAGGCAAGCAAAGAGTAACGGAAGGCAAGGAAGGCAAGGGAAAGCAGGGGAAGCCAAGGGTAACGGAAGGAACGGCACGGTAAGGGGAAACAAGGCTAAGGCACGACAACGCAGGGCTAGCCAATGCACGGCAAGGAAAGGAAAGGGTAACGCAAGGCAAGACACCGTTACGCGAGGCAAGGCTAGGGCATGACAACGCAAGGCTAGGCAATGCACGGAAGGCAAGCAAAGAGTAACGGAAGGCCAGGAAGGCAAGGGAAAGCAAGGCAAGGCAAGGGTAACGGAAGGAACGGCACGGCAAGGGGAAACAAGGCTAAGGCACGGCAACGCACGGCTAGGCAATGCACGGCAAGGCAAGGAAAGGGTAACGCAAGGCAAGGCACGGTCAGGCGAGGCAAGGCTAAGGCACGACAACGCAAGGCTAGGCAGTGCACGGCTAGGCAAGGAAAGAGTAACGGAAGGAAAGGAAGGCAAGGCAAAGCAAGGCAAGGCAAGTGTAACAAAAGGCAAGGCACGGCAAGGGGAAATAAGGCTAAGGAACGGCAACGCACGGCTACGCAATGCACGGCCAGGCAAGGAAAGGGTAACGCAAGGCAAGGCACGGTAAGGCAAGACAAGGCTAATGCACGACAACGCACGGCTAGGCAATGCACGGCCAGGCAAGGAAAGGGTAACGCAAGGCAAGGCACGGTGAGGCAAGGCAAGGCTAATGCACGACAACGCACGGCTAGGCAATGCACGGCAAGGCAAGGAAAGGGTAACGCAAGGCAAGGCACGGTCAGGCGAGGCAAGGCTAAGGCACGACAACGCAAGGCTAGGCAATGAACCGAAGGCAAGCAAAGAGTAACGGAAGGCAAGGAAGGCAAGGGAAAGCAAGGGAAGGCAAGGGCAACGAAAGGAACGGCACGGTAAGGGGAAACAAAGCTAAGGCACGACAATGCAGGGCTAGGCAATGCACGGCAAGGCAAGGAAAGGGTAACGCAAGGCAAATCACGGTGAGGCAAGACAAGGCAAATGCACGACAACGCACGGCTAGGCAGTGCACGGCTAGGCAAGGAAAGAGTAACGGAAGGAAAGGAAGGCAAGGCAAAGCAAGGCAAGGCAAGGGTAACAAAAGGCAAGGCACGGCAAGGGGAAACAAGGCTAAGGAACGGCAACGCACGGCTACGAAATGCACGGCAAGGCAAGGAAAGGGTAACGCAAGGCAAGGCACGGTGAGGCAAGGCAAGGCTGATGCACGACAACGCACGGCTAGGCAATGCACGGCAAGGCAAGGAAAGGGTAACGCAAGGCAAGGCACGGTGAGGCAAGGCAAGGCAAATGCAAGACAACGCAAGGCTAGGCAATGCACGGCAAGGCAAGGAAAGGGTAACGCAAGGCAAGGCACGGTGAGGCAAGGCAAGGCTGATGCACGACAACGCACGGCTAGGCAATGCACGGCAAGGCAAGGAAAGGGTAACGCAAGGCAAGGCACGGTCAGGCGAGGCAAGGCTAAGGCACGACAACGCAAGGCTAGGCAATGCACGGCAAGGCAAGGAAAGGGTAACGCAAGGCAAGGCACGGTAAGGCGCGGCAAGGCTAAGGCACGACAACGCAAGGCTAGGCAATAAACGGAAGGCAAGCAAAGAGTAACGGAAGGCAAGGAAGGCAAGGGAAAGCAGGGGAAGGCAAGGGTAACGAAAGGAACGGCACGGTAAGGGGAAACAAGGCTAAGGCACGACAACGCAGGGCTAGCCAATGCACGGCAAGGAAAGGAAAGGGTAACGCAAGGCAAGGCACCGTTACGCGAGGCAAGGCTAAGGCACGACAACGCAATGCTAGGCAATGCACGGAAGGCAAGCAAAGAGTAACGGAAGGCAAGGAAGGCAAGGGAAAGCAAGGCAAGGCAAGGGTAACGGAAGGAACGGCACGGCAAGGGGAAACAAGGCTAAGGCACGACAACGCAGGGCTAGGCAATGCACGGCAAGGTAAGGAAAGGGTAACGCAAGGCAAGGCACGGTGAGGCAAGGCAAGGCTGATGCACGACAACGCACGGCTAGGCAATGCACGGCAAGGCAAGGAAAGGGTAACGCAAGGCAAGGCACGGTGAGGCAAGGCAAGGCAAATGCACGACAACGCACGGCTAGGCAATGCACGGCAAGGCAAGGAAAGGGTAACGCAAGGCAAGGCACGGTCAGGCGAGGCAAGTCTAAGGCACGACAACGCAAGGCTAGGCAATGCACGGAAGGCAAGCAAAGAGTAACGGAAGGCAAGGAAGGCAAGGGAAAGCAAGGCAAGGCAAGGGTAACAGAAGGAACGGCACGGCAAGGGGAAACAAGGCTAAGGCACGGCAACGCACGGCTAGGCAATGCACGGCAAGGCAAGGAAAGGGTAACGCAAGGCAAGGCACGGTGAGGCAAGGCAAGGCTGATGCACGACAACGCACGGCTAGGCAATGCACGGCAAGGCAAGGAAAGGGTAACGCAAGGCAAGGCACGGTCAGGCGAGGCAAGGCTAAGGCACGACAACACAAGGCTAGGCAATGCACGGCAAGGCAAGGAAAGGGTAACGCAAGGCAAGGCACGGTAAGGCGCGGCAAGGCTAAGGCACGACAACGCAAGGCTAGGCAATAAACGGAAGGCAAGCAAAGAGTAACGGAAGGCAAGGAAGGCAAGGGAAAGCAGGGGAAGCCAAGGGTAACGGAAGGAACGGCACGGTAAGGGGAAACAAGGCTAAGGCACGACAACGCAGGGCTAGCTAATGCACGGCAAGGAAAGGAAAGGGTAACGCAAGGCAAGGCACCGTTACGCGAGGCAAGGCTAGGGCATGACAACGCAAGGCTAGGCAATGCACGGAAGGCAAGCAAAGAGTAACGGAAGGCCAGGAAGGCAAGGGAAAGCAAGGCAAGGCAAGGGTAACGGAAGGAACGGCACGGCAAGGGGAAACAAGGCTAAGGCACGGCAACGCGCGGCTAGGCAATGCACGGCAAGGCAAGGAAAGGGTAACGCAAGGCAAGGCACGGTCAGGCGAGGCAAGGCTAAGGCACGACAACGCAAGGCTAGGCAATGCACGGAAGGCAAGCAAAGAGGAACGGAAGGCAAGGAAGGCTAGGGAAAGCAGGGAAAGGCAAGGGTAACGGAAGGAACGGCACGGTAAGGGCAAACAAGACTAAGGCACGACAACAGAGGTCTAGGCAATGCAGGGCAAGGCAAGGAAATGGTAACGCAAGGCAAGGCACGGTTTGGGGAGGCAAAGCTAATGCACGACAACGCAAGGCTAGGCAGTGCACGGCTAGGCAAGGAAAGAGTAACGGAAGGAAAGGAAGGCAAGGCAAAGCAAGGCAAGGCAAGTGTAACAAAAGGCAAGGCACGGCAAGGGGAAATAAGGCTAAGGAACGGCAACGCACGGCTACGCAATGCACGGCCAGGCAAGGAAAGAGTAACGCAAGGCAAGGCACGGTAAGGCAAGACAAGGCTAATGCACGACAACGCACGGCTAGGCAATGCACGGCCAGGCAAGGAAAGGGTAACGCAAGGCAAGGCACGGTGAGGCAAGGCAAGGCAAATGCACGACAACGCACGGCTAGGCAATTCACGGCAAGGCAAGGAAAGGGTAACGCAAGGCAAGGCACGGTCAGGCGAGGCAAGGCTAAGGCACGACAACGCAAGGCTAGGCAATGAACGGAAGGCAAGCAAAGAGTAACGGAAGGCAAGGAAGGCAAGGGAAAGCAAGGGAAGGCAAGGGCAACGAAAGGAACGGCACGGTAAGGGGAAACAAAGCTAAGGCACGACAATGCAGGGCTAGGCAATGCACGGCAAGGCAAGGAAAGGGTAACGCAAGGCAATTCACGGTGAGGCAAGACAAGGCAAATGCACGACAACGCACGGCTAGGCAATGCACGGCAAGGCAAGGAAAGGGTAACTCAAGGCAAGGCACGGTCAGGCGAGGCAAGGCTAAGGCACGACAACGCAAGGCTAGGCAATGCACGGAAGGCAAGCAAAGAGTAACGGAAGGCAAGGAAGGCAAGGGAAAGCAGGGGAAGGCAAGGGTAACGAAAGGAACGGCACGGTAAGGGGAAACAAGGCTAAGGCACGACAACACAGGGCTAGGCAATGCAGGGCAAGGCAAGGAAAGGGTAACGCAAGGCAAGGCACGGTTTGGGGAGGCAAAGCTAATGCACGACAACGCAAGGCTAGGCAGTGCACGGCTAGGCAAGGAAAGAGTAACGGAATGCAAGCAAGGCAAGGCAAAGCAAGGCAAGGCAAGGGTAACAGAATGAACGGCACGGCAAGGGGAAACAAGGCTAAGGAACGGCAACGCACGGCTACGAAATGCACGGCAAGGCAAGGAAAGGGTAACGCAAGGCAAGGCACGGTGAGGCAAGGCAAGGCTGATGCACGACAACGCACGGCTAGGCAATGCACGGCAAGGCAAGGAAAGGGTAACGCAAGGCAAGGCACGGTCAGGCGAGGCAAGGCTAAGGCAAGACAACGCAAGTCTAGGCAAAGCACGGCAAGGGAAGGAAAGGGTAACGCAAGGCAAGGCACGGTGAGGCAAGTCAAGGCTGATGCACGACAACGCACGGCTAGGCAAGGAAAGGGTAACACAAGGCAAGGCACGGTCAGGCGAGTCAAGGGTAAGGCACGACAACACAAGGCTAGGCAATGCACGGCAAGGCAAGGAAAGGGTAACGCAAGGCAAGGCACGGTAAGGCGCGGCAAGGCTAAGGCACGACAACGCAAGGCTAGGCAATAAACGGAAGGCAAGCAAAGAGTAACGGAAGGCAAGGAAGGCAAGGGAAAGCAGGGGAAGGCAAGGGTAACGGAAGGAACGGCACGGTAAGGGGAAACAAGGCTAAGGCACGACAACGCAGGGCTAGCCAATGCACGGCAAGGAAAGGAAAGGGTAACGCAAGGCAAGGCACCGTTACGGGAGGCAAGGCTAAGGCACGACAACGCAAGGCTAGGCAATGCACGGAAGGCAAGCAAAGAGTAACGGAATGCAAGGAAGGCAAGGGAAAGCAAGGCAAGGCAAGGGTAACGGAAGGAACGGCACGGCAAGGGGAAACAAGGCTAAGGCACGGCAACGCACGGCTAGGCAATGCACGGCAAGGCAAGGAAAGGGTAACGCAAGGCAAGGCACTGTCAGGCGAGGCAAGGCTAAGGCACGACAACGCAAGGCTAGGCAATGCACAGGAAGGAAAGCAAAGAGTAACGGAAGGGAATGAAAGGAAGGGAAAGGAAGGCAAGGTAAGGGTAACGCAAGGCAAGGCACAGTGAGGCAAGGCAAGGCTGATGCACGACAACGCACGGCTAGGCAATTCACGGCAAGGCAAGGAAAGGGTAACGCAAGGCAAGGCACGGTCAGGCGAGGCAAGGCTAAGGCACGACAACGCAAGGCTAGGCAATGCACGGAAGGCAAGCAAAGAGGAACGGACGGCAAGGAAGGCTAGGGAAAGCAGGGAAAGGCAAGGGTAACGGAAGGAACGGCACGGTAAGGGCAAACAAGACTAAGGCACGACAACACAGGGCTAGGAAATGCAGGGCAAGGCAAGGAAATGGTAACGCAAGGCAAGGCACGGTTTGGGGAGGCAAAGCTAATGCACGACAACGCAAGGCTAGGCAGTGCACGGCTAGGCAAGGAAAGAGTAACGGAAGGAAAGGAAGGCAAGGCAAAGCAAGGCAAGGCAAGTGTAACAAAAGGCAAGGCACGGCAAGGGGAAACAAGGCTAAGGAACGGCAACGCACGGCTACGCAATGCACGGCCAGGCAAGGAAAGGGTAACGCAAGGCAAGGCACGGTAAGGGAAGACAAGGCTAATGCACGACAACGCACGGCTAGGCAATGCACGGCCAGGCAAGGAAAGGGTAACGCAAGGCAAGGCACGGTGAGGCAATGCAAGGCAAATGCACGACAACGCACGGCTAGGCAATGCACGGCAAGGCAAGGAAAGGGTAACGCAAGGCAAGGCACGGTCAGGCGAGGCAAGGCTAAGGCACGACAACGCAAGGCTAGGCAATGAACGGAAGGCAAGCAAAGAATAACGGAAGGCAAGGAAGGCTAGGGAAAGCAGGGAAAGGCAAGGGTAACGGAAGGAACGGCACGGAAAGGGCAAACAAGACTAAGGCACGACAACACAGGACTAGGCAATGCAGGGCAAGGCAAGGAAATGGTAACGCAAGGCAAGGCACGGTTTGGGGAGGCAAAGCTAATGCACGACAACGCAAGGCTAGGCAGTGCACGGCTAGACAAGGAAAGAGTAACGGAAGGAAAGGAAGGCAAGGCAAAGAAAGGCAAGGCAAGTGTAACAAAAGGCAAGGCACGGCAAGGGAAACAAGGCTAAGGAACGGCAACGCACGGCTATGCAATGCACGGCCAGGCAAGGAAAGGGTAACGCAAGGCAAGGCACTGTCAGGCGAGGCAAGGCTAAGGCACGACAACGCAAGGCTAGGCAATACACGGCAAGGCAAGGAAAGTGTAACGCAAGGCAAGGCACGGGTCAAGGCAAGGCAAGGCTAAGGCACGACAACGCAAGGCTAGGCAATGCACGGAAGGCAAGCAAAGAGTAACGGAAGGCAAGGAAGGCAAGGGAAAGCAGGGGAAGGCAAGGGTAACGGAAGGAACGGCACGGTAAGGGGAAACAAGGCTAAGGCACGACAACGCAGGGCTAGCCAATGCACGGCAAGGAAAGGAAAGGGTAACGCAAGGCAAGGCACCGTTACGCGAGGCAAGGCTAGGGCATGACAACGCAAGGCTAGGCAATGCACGGAAGGCAAGCAAAGAGTAACGGAAGGCCAGGAAGGCAAGGGAAAGCAAGGCAAGGCAAGGGTAACGGAAGGAACGGCACGGCAAGGGGAAACAAGGCTAAGGCACGGCAACGCACGGCTAGGCAATGCACGGCAAGGCAAGGAAAGGGTAACGCAAGGCAAGGCACGGTCAGGCGAGGCAAGGCTAAGGCACAACAACGCAAGGCTAGGCAATGCACGGAAGGCAAGCAAAGAGGAACGGAAGGCAAGGAAGGCTAGGGAAAGCAGGGAAAGGCAAGGGTAACGGAAGGAACGGCACGGTAAGGGCAAACAAGACTAAGGCACGACAACAGAGGGCTAGGCAATGCAGGGCAAGGCAAGGAAATGGTAACGCAAGGCAAGGCACGGTTTGGGGAGGCAAAGCTAATGCACGACAACGCAAGGCTAGGCAGTGCACGGCTAGGCAAGGAAAGAGTAACGGAAGGAAAGGAAGGCAAGGCAAAGCAAGGCAAGGCAAGTGTAACAAAAGGCAAGGCACGGCAAGGGGAAACAAGGCTAAGGAACGGCAACGCACGGCTACGCAATGCACGGCCAGGCAAGGAAAGGGTAACGCAAGGCAAGGCACGGTAAGGCAAGACAAGGCTAATTCACGACAACGCACGGCTAGGCAATGCACGGCCAGGCAAGGAAAGGGTAACGCAAGGCAAGGCACGGTGAGGCAAGGCAAGGCAAATGCACGACAACGCACGGCTAGGCAATGCACGGCAAGGCAAGGAAAGGGTAACGCAAGGCAAGGCACGGTCAGGCGAGGCAAGGCTAAGGCACGACAACGCAAGGCTAGGCAATGAACGGAAGGCAAGCAAAGAGTAACGGAAGGCAAGGAAGGCAAGGGAAAGCAAGGGAAGGCAAGGGCATCGAAAGGAACGGCACTGTAAGGGGAAACAAAGCTAAGGCACGACAATGAAGGGCTAGGCAATGCACGGCAAGGCAAGGAAAGGGTAACGCAAGGCAAAGCACGGTGAGGCAAGACAAGGCAAATGCACGACAACGCACGGCTAGGCAATGCACGGCAAGGCAAGGAAAGGGTAACTCAAGGCAAGGCACGGTCATGCGAGGCAAGGCTAAGGCACGACAACGCAAGGCTAGGCAATGCACGGAAGGCAAGCAAAGAGTAACGGAAAGCAAGGAAGGCAAGGGAAAGCAGGGGAAGGCAAGGGTAACGAAAGGAACGGCACGGTAAGGGGAAACAAGGCTAAGGCACGACAACACAGGGCTAGGCAATGCACGGCAAGGCAAGGAAAGGGTAACGCAAGGCAAGGCACGGTGAGGCAAGGCAAGGCTGATGCACGACAACGCACGGCTAGGCAATTCACGGCAAGGCAAGGAAAGGGTAACGCAAGGCAAGGCACGATCAGGCGAGGCAAGGCTAAGGCACGACAACGCAAGGCTAGGCAATGCACGGCAAGGCAAGGAAAGGGTAACGCAAGGCAAGGCACGGTAAGGCGCGGCAAGGCTAAGGCACGACAACGCAAGGCTAGGCAATAAACGGAAGGCAAGCAAAGAGTAACGGAAGGCAAGGAAGGCAAGGGAAAGCAGGGGAAGGCAAGGGTAACGGAAGGAACGGCACGGTAAGGGGAAACAAGGCTAAGGCACGACAACGCAGGGCTAGCCAATGCACGGCAAGGAAAGGAAAGGGTAACGCAAGGCAAGGCACCGTTACGCGAGGCAAGGCTAAGGCACGACAATGCAAGGCTAGGCAATGCACGGAAGGCAAGCAAAGAGTAACGGAAGGCAAGGAAGGCAAGGGAAAGCAAGGCAAGGCAAGGGTAACGGAAGGAACGGCACGGCAAGGGGAAACAAGGCTAAGGCACGGGAACGCACGGCTAGGCAATGCACGGCCAGGCAAGGAAAGGGTAACGCAAGGCAAGGCACGGTAAGGCAAGACAACGCTAATGCACGACAACGCACGGCTAGGCAATGCACGGCCAGGCAAGGAAAGGGTAACGCAAGGCAAGGCACGGTGAGGCAAGGCAAGGCAAATGCACGACAACGCACGGCTAGGCAATTCACGGCAAGGCAAGGAAAGGGTAACGCAAGGCAAGGCACGGTCAGGCGAGGCAAGGCTAAGGCACGACAACGCAAGGCTAGGCAATGCACGGAAGGCAAGCAAAGAGGAACGGAAGGCAAGGAAGGCTAGGAAAAGCAGGGAAAGGCAAGGGTAACGGAAGGAACGGCACGGTAAGGGCAAACAAGACTAAGGCACGACAACACAGGGCTAGGCAATGCAGGGCAAGGCAAGGAAATGGTAACGCAAGGCAAGGCACGGTATGGGGAGGCAAAGCTAATGCACGACAACGCAAGGCTAGGCAGTGCACGGCTAGGCAAGGAAAGAGTAACGGAAGGAAAGGAAGGCAAGGCAAAGCAAGGAAAGGCAAGTGTAACAAAAGGCAAGGCACGGCAAAGGGAAACAAGGCTAAGGAACGGCAACGCACGGCTACGCAATGCACGGCCAGGCAAGGAAAGGGTAACGCAAGGCAAGGCACGGTAAGGCAAGACAAGGCTAATGCACGACAACGCACGGCTAGGCAATGCACGGCCAGGCAAGGAAAGGGTAACGCAAGGCAAGGCACGGTGAGGCAAGGCAAGGCAAATGCACGACAACGCACGGCTAGGCAATGCCCGGCAAGGCAAGGAAAGGGTAACGCAAGGCAAGGCACGGTCAGGCGAGGCAAGGCTAAGGCACGACAACGCAAGGCTAGGCAATGAACGGAAGGCAAGCAAAGAGTAACGGAAGGCAAGGAAGGCAAGGGAAAGCAAGGGAAGGCAAGGGCAACGAAAGGAACGGCACGGTAAGGGGAAACAAAGCTAAGGCACGACAATGCAGGGCTAGGCAATGCATGGCAAGGCAAGGAAAGGGTAACGCAAGGCAAAGCACGGTGTGGCAAGACAAGGCAAATGCACGACAAAGCACGGATAGGCAATGCACGGCAAGGCAAGGAAAGGGTAACTCAAGGCAAGGCACGGTCAGGCGAGGCAAGGCTAAGACACGACAACGCAAGGCTAGGCAATGCACGGAAGGCAAGCAAAGAGTAACGGAAGGCAAGGAAGGCAAGGGAAAGCAGGGGAAGGCAAGGGTAACGAAAGGAACGGCACGGTAAGGGGAAACAAGGCTAAGGCACGACAACACAGGGCTAGGCAATGCAGGGCAAGGCAAGGAAAGGGTAACGCAAGGCAAGGCACGGTTCGGGGAGGAAGGCGAATGCACGACAACGCAAGGCTAGGCAATGCACGGAAGGCAAGCAAAGAGTAACGGAAGGCAAGGAAGGCAAGGGAAAGCAAGGCAAGGCAAGGGTAACAGAAGGAACGGCACGGCAAGGGGAAACAAGGCTAAGGCACGGCAACGCACGGCTAGGCAATGCACGGCAAGGCAAGGAAAGGGTAACGCAAGGCAAGGCACGGTGAGGCAAGGCAAGGCTGATGCACGACAACGCACGGCTAGGCAATGCACGGCAAGGCAAGGAAAGGGTAACGCAAGGCAAGGCACGGTAAGGCGCGGCAAGGCTAAGGCACGACAACGCAAGGCTAGGCAATAAACGGAAGGCAAGCAAAGAGTAACGGAAGGCAAGGAAGGCAAGGGAAAGCAGGGGAAGGCAAGGGTAACGGAAGGAACGGCACGGTAAGGGGAAACAAGGCTAAGGCACGACAACGCAGGGCTAGCCAATGCACGGCAAGGAAAGGAAAGGGTAACGCAAGGCAAGGCACCGTTACGCGAGGCAAGGCTAGGGCATGACAACGCAAGGCTAGGCAATGCACGGAAGGCAAGCAAAGAGTAACGGAAGGCCAGGAAGGCAAGGGAAAGCAAGGCAAGGCAAGGGTAACGGAAGGAACGGAACGGCAAGGGGAAACAAGGCTAAGGCACGGCAACGCACGGCTAGGCAATGCACGGCAAGGCAAGGAAAGGGTAACGCAAGGCAAGGCACGGTCAGGCGAGGCAAGGCTAAGGCACGACAACGCAAGGCTAGGCAATGCACGGAAGGCAAGCAAAGAGGAACGGAAGGCAAGGAAGGCTAGGGAAAGCAGGGAAAGGCAAGGGTAACGGAAGGAACGGCACGGTAAGGGCAAACAAGACTAAGGCACGACAACACAGGGCTAGGCAATGCAGGGCAAGGCAAGGAAATGGTAACGCAAGGCAAGGCACGGTTTGGGGAGGCAAAGCTGATGCACGACAACGCAAGGCTAGGCAGTGCACGGCTAGGCAAGGAAAGAGTAACGGAAGGAAAGGAAGGCAAGGCAAAGCAAGGCAAGGCAAGTGTAACAAAAGGCAAGGCACGGCAAGGGGAAACAAGGCTAAGGAACGGCAACGCACGGCTACGCAATGCACGGCCAGGCAGGGAAAGGGTAACGCAAGGCAAGGCACGGTCAGGCGAGGCAAGGCTAAGGCACGACAACGCAAGGCTAGGCAATGCACGGCAAGGCAAGGAAAGGGTAACGCAAGGCAAGGCACGGTGAGGCAAGGCAAGGCTGATGCACGACAACGCACGGCTAGGCAATGCACGGCAAGGCAAGGAAAGGGTAACGCAAGGCAAGGCACGGTCAGGCGAGGCAAGGCTAAGGCACGACAACGCAAGGATAGGCAATGCACGGCAAGGCAAGGAAAGGGTAACGCAAGGCAAGGCACGGTAAGGCGAGGCAAGGCTAAGGCACGACAACGCAAGGCTAGGCAATGCACGGAAGGCAAGCAAAGAGTAACGGACGGCAAGGAAGGCAAGGGAAAGCAAGGGAAGGCAAGGGCAACGAAAGGAACGGCACGGTAAGGGGAAACAAAGCTAAGGCACGACAATGCAGGGCTAGGCAATGCACGGCAAGGCAAGGAAAGGGTAACGCAAGGCAAAGCACGGTGAGGCAAGACAAGGCAAATGCACGACAACGCACGGCTAGGCAATGCACGGCAAGGCAAGGAAAGGGTAACTCAAGGCAAGGCACGGTCAGGCGAGGCAAGGCTAAGGCACGACAACGCAAGGCTAGGCAATGCACGGAAGGCAAGCAAAGAGTAACGGAAGGCAAGGAAGGCAAGGGAAAGAAGGGGAAGGCAAGGGTAACGAAAGGAACGGCACGGTAAGGGGAAACAAGGCTAAGGCACGACAACACAGGGCTAGGCAATGCAGGGCAAGGCAAGGAAAGGGTAACGCAAGGCAAGGCACGGTTTGGGGAGGAAGGCGAATGCACGACAACGCAAGGCTAGGCAATGCACGGAAGGCAAGCAAAGAGTAATGGAAGGCAAGGAAGGCTAGGGAAAGCAGGGAAAGGCAAGGGTAACGGAAGGAACGGCACGGTAAGGGCAAACAAGACTAAGGCACGACAACACAGGGCTAGGCAATGCAGGGCAAGGCAAGGAAATGGTCACGCAAGGCAAGGCACGGTTTGGGGAGGCAAAGCTAATGCACGACAACGCCAGGCTAGGCAGTGCACGGCCAGGCAAGGAAAGAGTAACGGAAGGAAAGGAAGGCAAGGCAAAGCAAGGCAAGGCAAGTGTAACAAAAGGCAAGGCACGGCAAGGGGAAACAAGGCTAAGGAACGGCAACGCAGGGCAACGCAATGCACGGCCAGGCAAGGAAAGGGTAACGCAAGGCAAGGCACGGTCAGGCTAGGCAAGGCTAAGGCACGACAACGCAAGGCTAGGCAATGAACGGAAGGCAAGCAAAGAGTAACGGAAGGCAAGGAAGGCAAGGGAAAGCAAGGCAAGGCAAGGGTAACAGAAGGAACGGCACGGCAAGGGGAAACAAGGCTAAGGCACTGAAACGCACGGCTAGGCAATGCACGGCAAGGCAAGGAAAGGGTAACGCAAGGCAAGGCACGGTGAGGCAAGGGAAGGCTGATGCACGACAACGCACGGCTAGGCAATGCACGGCAAGGCAAGGAAAGGGTAACGCAAGGCAAGGCACGGTCAGGCGAGGCAAGGCTAAGGCACGACAACGCAAGGCTAGGCAATGCACGGCAAGGCAAGGAAAGGGTAACGCAAGGCAAGGCACGGTAAGGCGCGGCAAGGCTAAGGCAGGACAACGGAAGGCTTGGCAATAAACGGAAGGCAAGCAAAGAGTAACGGAAGCTAAGGAAGGCAAGGGAAAGCAGGGGAAGGCAAGGGTAACGGAAGGAACGGCACGGTAAGGGGAAACAAGGCTAAGGCACGACAACGCAGGGCTAGCCAATGCACGGCAAGTAAAGGAAAGGGTAACGCAAAGCAAGGCACCGTTACGCGAGGCAAGGCTAGGGCACGACAACGCAAGGCTAGGCAATGCACGGAAGGCAAGCATAGAGTAACGGAAGGCCAGGAAGGCAAGGGAAAGCAAGGCAAGGCAAGGGTAACGGAAGGAACGGCACGGCAAGGGGAAACAAGGCTAAGGCACGGCAACGCACGGCTAGGCAATGCACGGCAAGGCAAGGAAAGGGTAACGCAAGGCAAGGCACTGTCAGGCGAGGCAAGTCTAAGGCACGACAACGCAAGGCTAGGCAATGCACGGAAGGAAAGCAAAGAGGAACGGAAGGCAAGGAAGGCTAGGGAAAGCAGGGAAAGGCAAGGGTAACGGAAGGAACGGCACGGTAAGGGCAAACAAGACTAAGGCACGACAACACAGGGCTAGGCAATGCAGGGCAAGGCAAGGAAATGGTAACGCAAGGCAAGGCACGGTTTGGGGAGGCAAAGCTAATGCACGACAACGCAAGGCTAGGCAGTGCACGGCTAGGCAAGGAAAGGGTAACGCAAGGCAAGGCACGGTGAGGCAAGGCAAGGCTAATGCACGACAACGCACGGCTAGGCACTGCACGGCAAGGCAAGGAAAGGGTAACGCAAGGCAAGGCACGGTCAGGCGAGGCAAGGCTAAGGCACGACAACGCAAGGCTAGGCAATGCACGGAAGGCAAGCAAGGCAAGGGAAAGCAGGGGAAGGCAAGGGTAACGAAAGGAACGGCACGGTAAGGGGAAACAAGGCTAAGGCACGACAACACAGGGCTAGGCAATGCACGGCAAGGTAAGGAAAGGGTAACGCAAGGCAAGGCACGGTGAGGCAAGGCAAGGCTGATGCACGACAACGCACGGCTAGGCAATGCACGGCAAGGCAAGGAAAGGGTAACGCAAGGCAAGGCACGGTCAGGCGAGGCAAGGCTAAGGCACGACAACGCAAGGCTAGGCAATGCACGGCAAGGCAAGGAAAGGGTAACGCAAGGCAAGGCACGGTAAGGCGCGGCAAGGCTAAGGCACGACAACGCAAGGCTAGGCAATAAACGGAAGGCAAGCAAAGAGTAACGGAAGGCAAGGAAGGCAAGGGAAAGCAGGGGAAGGCAAGGGTAACGGAAGGAACGGCACGGTAAGGGGAAACAAGGCTAAGGCACGACAACGCAGGGCTAGCCAATGCACGGCAAGGAAAGGAAAGGGTAACGCAAGGCAAGGCACCGTTACGCGAGGCAAAGCTAAGGCACGACAACGCAAGGCTAGGCAATGCACGGAAGGCAAGCAAAGAGTAACGGAAGGCAAGGAAGGCAAGGGAAAGCAAGGCAAGGCAAGGGTAACGGAAGGAACGGCACGGTAAGGGGAAACAAGGCTAAGGCACGACAACACAGGGCTAGGCAATGCACGGCAAGGTAAGGAAAGGGTAACGCAAGGCAAGGCACGGTGAGGCAAGGCAAGGCTGATGCACGACAACGCACGGCTAGGCAATGCACGGCAAGGCAAGGAAAGGGTAACGCAAGGCAAGGCACGGTGAGGCAAGGCAAGGCAAATGCACGACAACGCACGGCTAGGCAATGCACGGCAAGGCAAGGAAAGGGTAACTCAAGGCAAGGCACGGTCAGGCTAGGCAAGTCTAAGGCACGACAACGCAAGGATAGGCAATGAACGGAAGGCAAGCAAAGAGTAACGGAAGGCAAGGAAGGCAAGGGAAAGCAAGGCAAGGCAAGGGTAACAGAAGGAACGGCACGGCAAGGGGAAACAAGGCTAAGGCACGGCAACGCACGGCTAGGCAATGCACGGCAAGGCAAGGAAAGGGTAACGCAAGGCAAGGCACGGTGAGGCAAGGCAAGGCTGATGCACGACAACGCACGGCTAGGCAATGCACGGCAAGGCAAGGAAAGGGTAACGCAAGGCAAGGCACGGTCAGGCGAGGCAAGGCTAAGGCACGACAACGCAAGGCTAGGCAATGCACGGCAAGGCAAGGAAAGGGTAACGCAAGGCAAGGCACGGTAAGGCGCGGCAAGGCTAAGGCACGACAACGCAAGGCTAGGCAATAAACGGAAGGCAAGCAAAGAGTAACGGAAGGCAAGGAAGGCAAGGGAAAGCAGGGGAAGCCAAGGGTAACGGAAGGAACGGCACGGTAAGGGGAAACAAGGCTAAGGCACGACAACGCAGGGCTAGCCAATGCACGGCAAGGAAAGGAAAGGGTAACGCAAGGCAAGGCACCGTTACGCGAGGCAAGGCTAGGGCATGACAACGCAAGGCTAGGCAATGCACGGAAGGCAAGCAAAGAGTAGCAAGGGCAACGAAAGGAACGGCACGGTAAGGGGAAACAAAGCTAAGGCACGACAATGCAGGGCTAGGCAATGCACGGCAAGGCAAGGAAAGGGTAACGCAAGGCAAGGCACGGTGAGGCAAGACAAGGCAAATGCACGACAATGCAGGGCTAGGCAATGCACGGCAAGGCAAGGAAAGGGTAACGCAAGGCAAATCACGGTGAGGCAAGACAAGGCAAATGCACGACAACGCACGGCTAGGCAATGCACGGCAAGGCAAGGAAAGGGTAACTCAAGGCAAGGCACGGTCAGGCGAGGCAAGGCTAAGGCACGACAACGCAAGGCTAGGCAATGCACGGAAGGCAAGCAAAGAGTAACGGAAGGCAAGGAAGGCAAGGGAAAGCAGGGGAAGGCAAGTTTAACGAAAGGAACGGCACGGTAAGGGGAAACAAGGCTAAGGCACGACAACACAGGGCTAGGCAATGCAGGGCAAGGCAAGGAAAGGGTAACGCAAGGCAAGGCACGGTTTGGGGAGGCAAAGCTAATGAACGACAACGCAAGGCTAGGCAGTGCACGGAAGGCAAGCAAAGAGTAACGGAAGGCAAGGAAGGCAAGGCAAAGCAAGGCAAGGCAAGGGTAACAGAAGGAACGGCACGGCAAGGGGAAACAAGGCTAAGGCACTGCAACGCACGGCTAGGCAATGCACGGCAAGGCAAGGAAAGGGTAACGCAAGGCAAGGCACGGTGAGGCAAGGCAAGGCTGATGCACGACAACGCACGGCTAGGCAATGCACGGCAAGGCAAGGAAAGGGTAACGCAAGGCAAGGCACGGTCAGGCGAGGCAAGGCTAAGGCAAGACAACGCAAGGCTAGGCAATGCACGGCAAGGCAAGGAAAGGGTAACACAAGGCAAGGCACGGTGAGGCAAGTCAAGGCTGATGCACGACAACGCACGGCTAGGCAATGCACGGCAAGGCAAGGAAAGGGTAACGCAAGGCAAGGCACGGTCAGGCGAGGCAAGGGTAAGGCACGACAACACAAGGCTAGGCAATGCACGGCAAGGCAAGGAAAGGGTAACGCAAGGCAAGGCACGGTAAGGCGCGGCAAGGCTAAGGCACGACAACGCAAGGCTTGGCAATAAACGGAAGGCAAGCAAAGAGTAACGGAAGGCAAGGAAGGCAAGGGAAAGCAGGGGAAGGCAAGGGTAACGGAAGGAACGGCACGGTAAGGGGAAACAAGGCTAAGGCACGACAACGCAGGGCTAGGCAATGCACGGCAAGGAAAGGAAAGGGTAACGCAAAGCAAGGCACCGTTACGCGAGGCAAGGCTAGGGCACGACAACGCAAGGCTACGCAATGCACGGAAGGCAAGCATAGAGTAACGGAAGGCCAGGAAGGCAAGGGAAAGCAAGGCAAGGCAAGGGTAACGGAAGGAACGGCACGGCAAGGGGAAACAAGGCTAAGGCACGGCAACGCACGGCTAGGCAATGCACGGCAAGGCAAGGAAAGGGTAACGCAAGGCAAGGCACTGTCAGGCGAGGCAAGTCTAAGGCACGACAACGCAAGGCTAGGCAATGCACGGAAGGAAAGCAAAGAGGAACGGAAGGCAAGGAAGGCTAGGGAAAGCAGGGAAAGGCAAGGGTAACGGAAGGAACGGCACGGTAAGGGCAAACAAGACTAAGGCACGACAACAGAGGGCTAGGCAATGCAGGGCAAGGCAAGGAAATGGTAACGCAAGGCAAGGCACGGTTTGGGGAGGCAAAGCTAATGCACGACAACGCAAGGCTAGGCAGTGCACGGCTAGGCAAGGAAAGAGTAACGGAAGGAAAGGAAGGCAAGGCAAAGCAAGGCAAGGCAAGTGTAACAAAAGGCAAGGCACGGCAAGGGGAAACAAGGCTAAGGAACGGCAACGCACGGCTACGCAATGCACGGCCAGGCAAGGAAAGGGTAACGCAAGGCAAGGCACGGTAAGGCAAGACAAGGCTAATTCACGACAACGCACGGCTAGGCAATGCACGGCAAGGCAAGGAAAGGGTAACGCAAGGCAAGGCACGGTGAGGCAAGGCAAGGCTAATGCACGACAACGCACGGCTAGGCAATGCACGGCAATGCAAGGAAAGGGTAACGCAAGGCAAGGCACGGTCAGGCGAGGCAAGGCTAAGGCACGACAACGCAAGGCTAGGCAATGAACGGAAGGCAAGCAAAGAGTAACGGAAGGCAAGGAAGGCAAGGGAAAGCAACGGAAGGCAAGGGCAACGAAAGGAACGGCAATGTAAGGGGAAACAAAGCTAAGGCACGACAACGCAGGGCTAGGCAATGCACGGCAAGGCAAGGAAAGGGTAACGCAAGGCAAAGCACGGTGAGGCAAGACAAGGCAAATGCACGACAACGCACGGCTAGGCAATGCACGGCAAGGCAAGGAAAGGGTAACTCAAGGCAAGGCACGGTCAGGCGAGGCAAGGCTAAGGCACGACAACTCAAGGCTAGGCAATGCACGGAAGGCAAGCAAAGAGTAACGGAAAGCAAGGAAGGCAAGGGAAAGCAGGGGAAGGCAAGGGTAACGAAAGGAACGGCACGGTAAGGGGAAACAAGGCTAAGGCACGACAACACAGGGCTAGGCAATGCAGGGCAAGGCAAGGAAAGGGTAACGCAAGGCAAGGCACGGTGAGGCAAGGCAAGGCTGATGCACGACAACGCACGGCTAGGCAATGCACGGCAAGGCAAGGAAAGGGTAACGCAAGGCAAGGCACGATCAGGCGAGGCAAGGCTAAGGCACGACAACGCAAGGCTAGGCAATGCACGGCAAGGCAAGGAAAGGGGAACGCAAGGCAAGGCACGGTCAGGCGAGGCAAGGCTAAGGCACGACAACGCAAGGCTAGGCAATGCACGGAAGGCAAGCAAAGAGTAACGGAAGGCAAGGAAGGCAAGGGAAAGCAGGGGAAGGCAAGGGTAACGGAAGGAACGGCACGGTAAGGGGAAACAAGGCTAAGGCACGACAACGCAGGGCTAGCCAATGCACGGCAAGGAAAGGAAAGGGTAACGCAAGGCAAGGCACCGTTACGCGAGGCAAGGCTAAGGCACGACAACGCAAGGCTAGGCAATGCACGGAAGGCAAGCAAAGAGTAACGGAAGGCAAGGAAGGCAAGGGAAAGCAAGGCAAGGCAAGGGTAACGGAACGAACGGCACGGTAAGGGGAAACAAGGCTAAGGCACGACAACACAGGGCTAGGCAATGCACGGCAAGGTAAGGAAAGGGTAACGCAAGGCAAGGCACGGTGAGGCAAGGCAAGGCTGATGCACGACAACGCACGGCTAGGCAATGCACGGCAAGGCAAGGAAAGGGTAACGCAAGGCAAGGCACGGTGAGGCAAGGCAAGGCAAATGCACGACAACGCACGGCTAGGCAATGCACGGCAAGGCAAGGAAAGGGTAACTCAAGGCAAGGCACGGTCAGGCTAGGCAAGTCTAAGGCACGACAACGCAAGGATAGGCAATGAACGGAAGGCAAGCAAAGAGTAACGGAAGGCAAGGAAGGCAAGGGAAAGCAAGGCAAGGCAAGGGTAACAGAAGGAACGGCACGGCAAGGGGAAACAAGGCTAAGGCACGGCAACGCACGGCTAGGCAATGCACGGCAAGGCAAGGAAAGGGTAACGCAAGGCAAGGCACGGTGAGGCAAGGCAAGGCTGATGCACGACAACGCACGGCTAGGCAATGCACGGCAAGGCAAGGAAAGGGTAACGCAAGGCAAGGCACGGTCAGGCGAGGCAAGGCTAAGGCACGACAACGCAAGGCTAGGCAATGCACGGCAAGGCAAGGAAAGGGTAACGCAAGGCAAGGCACGGTAAGGCGCGGCAAGGCTAAGGCACGACAACGCAAGGCTAGGCAATAAACGGAAGGCAAGCAAAGAGTAACGGAAGGCAAGGAAGGCAAGGGAAAGCAGGGGAAGCCAAGGGTAACGGAAGGAACGGCACGGTAAGGGGAAACAAGGCTAAGGCACGACAACGCAGGGCTAGCCAATGCACGGCAAGGAAAGGAAAGGGTAACGCAAGGCAAGACACCGTTACGCGAGGCAAAGCTAAGGCACGACAACGCAAGGCTAGGCAATGCACGGAAGGCAAGCAAAGAGTAACGGAAGGCAAGGAAGGCAAGGGAAAGCAAGGCAAGGCAAGGGTAACGGAAGGAACGGCACGGTAAGGGGAAACAAGGCTAAGGCACGACAACACAGGGCTAGGCAATGCACGGCAAGGTAAGGAAAGGGTAACGCAAGGCAAGGCACGGTGAGGCAAGGCAAGGCTGATGCACGACAACGCACGGCTAGGCAATGCACGGCAAGGCAAGGAAAGGGTAACGCAAGGCAAGGCACGGTGAGGCAAGGCAAGGCAAATGCACGACAACGCACGGCTAGGCAATGCACGGCAAGGCAAGGAAAGGGTAACTCAAGGCAAGGCACGGTCAGGCTAGGCAAGTCTAAGGCACGACAACGCAAGGATAGGCAATGAACGGAAGGCAAGCAAAGAGTAACGGAAGGCAAGGAAGGCAAGGGAAAGCAAGGCAAGGCAAGGGTAACAGAAGGAACGGCACGGCAAGGGGAAACAAGGCTAAGGCACGGCAACGCACGGCTAGGCAATGCACGGCAAGGCAAGGAAAGGGTAACGCAAGGCAAGGCACGGTCAGGCGAGGCAAGGCTAAGGCACGACAACGCAAGGCTAGGCAATGCACGGCAAGGCAAGGAAAGGGTAACGCAAGGCAAGGCACGGTAAGGCGCGGCAAGGCTAAGGCACGACAACGCAAGGCTAGGCAATAAACGGAAGGCAAGCAAAGAGTAACGGAAGGCAAGGAAGGCAAGGGAAAGCAGGGGAAGCCAAGGGTAACGGAAGGAACGGCACGGTAAGGGGAAACAAGGCTAAGGCACGACAACGCAGGGCTAGCCAATGCACGGCAAGGAAAGGAAAGGGTAACGCAAGGCAAGACACCGTTACGCGAGGCAAAGCTAAGGCACGACAACGCAAGGCTAGGCAATGCACGGAAGGCAAGCAAAGAGTAACGGAAGGCAAGGAAGGCAAGGGAAAGCAAGGCAAGGCAAGGGTAACGGAAGGAACGGCACGGCAAGGGGAAACAAGGCTAAGGCACGACAACGCACGGCTAGGCAAGGCACGGCAAGGTAAGGAAAGGGTAACGCAAGGGAAGGCACGGTGAGGCAAGGCAAGGCTGATGCACGACAACGCACGGCTAGGCAATGCACGGCAAGGCAAGGAAAGGGTAACGCAAGGCAAGGCACGGTGAGGCAAGGCAAGGCAAATGCACGACAACGCACGGCTAGGCAATGCACGGCAAGGCAAGGAAAGGGTAACTCAAGGCAAGGCACGGTCAGGCTAGGCAAGTCTAAGGCACGACAACGCAAGGATAGGCAATGAACGGAAGGCAAGCAAAGAGTAACGGAAGGCAAGGAAGGCAAGGGAAAGCAAGGCAAGGCAAGGGTAACAGAAGGAACGGCACGGCAAGGGGAAACAAGGCTAAGGCACCACAACGCACGGCTAGGCAATGCACGGCAAGGCAAGGAAAGGGTAACGCAAGGCAAGGCACGGTTTGGGGAGGCAAAGCTAATGAACGACAACGCAAGGCTAGGCAGTGCACGGCTAGGCAAGGAAAGAGTAACGGAAGGCAAGGAAGGCAAGGCAAAGCAAGGCAAGGCAAGGGTAACAGAATGAACGGCACGGCAAGGGGAAACAAGGCTAAGGAACTGCAACGCACGGCTACGAAATGCACGGCAAGGCAAGGAAAGGGTAACGCAAGCAAGGCACGGTGAAGGAAGGCAAGGCGGATGCACGACAACGCACGGCTAGGCAATGCACGGCAAGGCAAAGAAAGGGTAACGCAAGGCAAGGCACGGTCAGGCGAGGCAAGGCTAAGGCACGACAACGCAAGGCTAGGCAATGCACGGCAAGGCAAGGAAAGGGTAACGCAAGGCAAGGCACGGTGAGGCAAGTCAAGGCTAATGCACGACAACGCACGGCTAGGCAAGGCACGGCAAGGCAAGGAAAGGGTAACGCAAGGCAAGGCACGGTCAGGCGAGGCAAGGGTAAGGCACGACAACGCAACGCTAGGCAATGCACGGCAAGGCAAGGAAAGGGTAACGCAAGGCAAGGCACGGTAAGGCGCGGCAAGGCTAAGGCACGACAACGCAAGGCTTGGCAATAAACGGAAGGCAAGCAAAGAGTAACGGAAGGCAAGGAAGGCAAGGGAAAGCAGGGGAAGGCAAGGGTAACGGAAGGAACGGCACGGTAAGGGGAAACAAGGCTAAGGCATGACAACGCAGGGCTAGCCAATGCACGGCAAGGAAAGGAAAGGGTAACGCAAAGCAAGGCACCGTTACGCGAGGCAAGGCTAGGGCACGACAACGCAAGGCTACGCAATGCACGGAAGGCAAGAAAAGAGTAACGGAATGCAAGGAAGGTAAGGGAAAGCAAGGGAAGGCAAGGGTAACGGAAGGAAGACACGGCAAGGGGAAACAAGGCTAAGGCACGACAACGCACGGCTAGGCAATGCACGGCAAGGCAAGGAAAGGGTAACGCAAGGCAAGGCACTGTCAGGCGAGGCAAGGCTAAGGCACGACAACGCAAGGCTAGGCAATGCACGGAAGGAAAGCAAAGAGGAACGGAAGGCAAGGAAGGCTAGGGAAAGCAAGGCAAGGCAAGGGTAACGCAAGGCACGGCACGGCAAGGGGAAACAAGGCTAAGGCACGGGAACGCACGGCTAGGCAATGCACGGCCAGTCAAGGAAAGGGTAACGCAAGGCAAGGCACGGTAAGGCAAGACAAGGCTAATGCACGACAACGCACGGCTAGGCAATGCACGGCCAGGCAAGGAAAGGGTAACGCAAGGCAAGGCACGGTGAGGCAAGGCAAGGCAAATGCACGACAACGCACGGCTAGGCAATTCACGGCAAGGCAAGGAAAGGGTAACGCAAGGCAAGGCACGGTCAGGCGAGGCAAGGCTAAGGCACGACAACGCAAGGCTAGGCAATGCACGGAAGGCAAGCAAAGAGGAACGGAAGGCAAGGAAGGCTAGGGAAAGCAGGGAAAGGCAAGGGTAACGGAAGGAACGGCACGGTAAGGGCAAACAAGACTAAGGCACGACAACACAGGGCTAGGCAATGCACGGCAAGGCAAGGAAAGGGTAACTCAAGGCAAGGCACGGTCAGGCGAGGCAAGGCTAAGGCACGACAACGCAAGGCTAGGCAATGCACGGAAGGCAAGCAAAGAGTAACGGAAGGCAAGGAAGGCAAGGGAAAGCAGGGGAAGGCAAGGGTAACGAAAGGAACGGCACGGTAAGGGGAAACAAGGCTAAGGCACGACAACACAGGGCTAGGCAATGCAGGGCAAGGCAAGGAAAGGGTAACGCAAGGCAAGGCACGGTTCGGGGAGGAAGGCGAATGCACGACAACGCAAGGCTAGGCAATGCACGGAAGGCAAGCAAAGAGTAACGGAAGGCAAGGAAGGCAAGGGAAAGCAAGGCAAGGCAAGGGTAACAGAAGGAACGGCACGGCAAGGGGAAACAAGGCTAAGGCATGGCAACGCACGGCTAGGCAATGCACGGCAAGGCAAGGAAAGTGTAACGCAAGGCAAGGCACGGTGAGGCAAGGCAAGGCTGATGCACGACAACGCACGGCTAGGCAATGCACGGCAAGGCAAGGAAAGGGTAACGCAAGGCAAGGCACGGTAAGGCGCGGCAAGGCTAAGGCACGACAACGCAAGGCTAGGCAATAAACGGAAGGCAAGCAAAGAGTAACGGAAGGCAAGGAAGGCAAGGGAAAGCAGGGGAAGGCAAGGGTAACGGAAGGAACGGCACGGTAAGGGGAAACAAGGCTAAGGCACGACAACGCAGGGCTAGCCAATACACGGCAAGGAAAGGAAAGGGTAACGCAAGGCAAGGCACCGTTACGCGAGGCAAGGCTAGGGCATGACAACGCAAGGCTAGGCAATGCACGGAAGGCAAGCAAAGAGTAACGGAAGGCCAGGAAGGCAAGGGAAAGCAAGGCAAGGCAAGGGTAACGGAAGGAACGGCACGGCAAGGGGAAACAAGGCTAAGGCACGGCAACGCACGGCTAGGCAATGCACGGCAAGGCAAGGAAAGGGTAACGCAAGGCAAGGCACGGTCAGGCGAGGCAAGGCTAAGGCACGACAACGCAAGGCTAGGCAATGCACGGAAGGCAAGCAAAGAGGAACGGAAGGCAAGGAAGGCTAGGGAAAGCAGGGAAAGGCAAGGGTAACGGAAGGAACGGCACGGTAAGGGCAAACAAGACTAAGGCACGACAACACAGGGCTAGGCAATGCAGGGCAAGGCAAGGAAATGGTAACGCAAGGCAAGGCACGGTTTGGGGAGGCAAAGCTGATGCACGACAACGCAAGGCTAGGCAGTGCACGGCTAGGCAAGGAAAGAGTAACGGAAGGAAAGGAAGGCAAGGCAAAGCAAGGCAAGGCAAGTGTAACAAAAGGCAAGGCACGGCAAGGGGAAACAAGGCTAAGGAACGGCAACGCACGGCTACGCAATGCACGGCCAGGCAAGGAAAGGGTAACGCAAGGCAAGGCACGGTAAGGCAAGACAAGGCTAATGCACGACAACGCACGGCTAGGCAATGCACGGCCAGGCAAGGAAAGGGTAACGCAAGGCAAGGCACGGTGAGGCAAGGCAAGGCAAATGCACGACAACGCACGGCTAGGCAATGCACGGCAAGGCAAGGAAAGGGTAACGCAAGGCAAGGCACGGTCAGGCGAGGCAAGGCTAAGGCACGACAACGCAAGGCTAGGCAATGCACGGCAAGGCAAGGAAAGGGTAACGCAAGGCAAGGCACGGTGAGGCAAGGCAAGGCTGATGCACGACAACGCACGGCTAGGCAATGCACGGCAAGGCAAGGAAAGGGTAACGCAAGGCAAGGCACGGTCAGGCGAGGCAAGGCTAAGGCACGACAACGCAAGGCTAGGCAATGCACGGCAAGGCAAGGAAAGGGTAACGCAAGGCAAGGCACGGTAAGGCGAGGCAAGGCTAAGGCACGACAACGCAAGGCTAGGCAATGAACGGAAGGCAAGCAAAGAGTAACGGAAGGCAAGGAAGGCAAGGGAAAGCAAGGGAAGGCAAGGGCAACGAAACGAACGGCACGGTAAGGGGAAACAAAGCTAAGGCACGACAATGCAGGGCTAGGCAATGCACGGCAAGGCAAGGAAAGGGTAACGCAAGGCAAAGCACGGTGAGGCAAGACAAGGCAAATGCACGACAACGCACGGCTAGGCAATGCACGGCAAGGCAAGGAAAGGGTAACGCAAGGCAAGGCACGGTCAGGCGAGGCAAGGCTAAGGCACGACAACGCAAGGCTAGGCAATGCACGGAAGGCAAGCAAAGGGTAACGGAAGGCAAGGAAGGCAAGGGAAAGCAGGGGAAGGCAAGGGTAACGAAAGGAACGGCACGGTAAGGGGAAACAAGGCTAAGGCACGACAACACAGGGCTAGGCAATGCAGGGCAAGGCAAGGAAAGGGTAACGCAAGGCAAGGCACGGTTTGGGGAGGAAGGCGAATGCACGACAACGCAAGGCTAGGCAATGCACGGAAGGCAAGCAAAGAGTAATGGAAGGCAAGGAAGGCTAGGGAAAGCAGGGAAAGGCAAGGGTAACGGAAGGAACGGCACGGTAAGGGCAAACAAGACTAAGGCACGGCAACGCAGGGCTAGGCAATGCACGGCAAGGCAAGGAAAGGGTAACGCAAGGCAAGGCACGGTTTGGGGAGGCAAAGCTAATGCACGACAACGCCAGGCTAGGCAGTGCACGGCTAGGCAAGGAAAGAGTAACGGAAGGAAAGGAAGGCAAGGCAAAGCAAGGCAAGGCAAGTGTAACAAAAGGCAAGGCACGGCAAGGGGAAACAAGGCTAAGGAACGGCAACGCAGGGCTACGCAATGCACGGCCAGGCAAGGAAAGTGTAACGCAAGGCAAGGCACGGTAAGGCAAGACAAGGCTAATGCACGACAACGCACGGCTAGGCAATGCACGGCCAGGCAAGGAAAGGGTAACGCAAGGCAAGGCACGGTGAGGCAAGGCAAGGCAAATGCACGACAACGCACGGCTAGGCAATGCACGGCAAGGCAAGGAAAGGGTAACGCAAGGCAAGGCACGGTCAGGCGAGGCAAGGCTAAGGCACGACAACGCAAGGCTAGGCAATGAACGGAAGGCAAGCAAAGAGTAACGGAAGGCAAGGAAGGCAAGGGAAAGCAAGGGAAGGCAAGGGCAACGAAAGGAACGGCACGGTAAGGGGAAACAAAGCTAAGGCACGACAATGCAGGGCTAGGCAATGCACGGCAAGGCAAGGAAAGGGTAACGCAAGGCAAAGCACGGTGAGGCAAGACAAGGCAAATGCACGACAAGGCACGGCTAGGCAATGCACGGCAAGGCAAGGAAAGCGTAACTCAAGGCAAGGCACGGTCAGGCAAGGCAAGGCTAATGCACGACAACGCAAGGCTAGGCAATGCACGGAAGGCAAGCAAAGAGTAACGGAAGGCAAGGAAGGCAAGGGAAAGCAGGGGAAGGCAAGGGTAACGGAAGGAACGGCACGGTAAGGGGAAACAAGGCTAAGGCACGACAACACAGGGCTAGGCAAAGGCAAGGAAAGGGTAACGCAAGGCAAGGCACGGTAAGGCACGACAACGCAAGGCTAGGCAATGCACGGCAAGGCAGGGAAAGAGTAACGGAAGGAAAGGAAGGCAACGCAAAGCAAGGCAAGGCAAGTGTAAAAAAAGCCATGGCACGGCAATGGGAAACAAGGCTAAGGTAGTGCAACGCACGGCTAGGCAATGCACGGCAAGGCAAGGAAAGGGTAACGAAAGGCAACTCACGGTCAGGCAAGGCAAGGCTAATGCACGACAACGCAAGGCTAGGCAATGCACGGCAAGGCAAGGAAAGGGTAACGCAAGGCAAGGCACGGTCAGGCGAGGCAAGGCTAAGGCACGACAACGCAAGGCTAGGCAATGCACGGCAAGGCAAGGCAAGGGTAACGCAAGGCAAGGCACGGTCAGGCGAGGCAAGGCTAAGGCACGACAACGCAAGGCTAGGCAATGCACGGAAGGCAAGCAAAGAGTAACGGAAGGCAAGGAAGGCAAGGGAAAGCAGGGGAAGGCAAGGGTAACGGAAGGAACGGCACGGTAAGGGGAAACAAGGCTAAGGCACGGCAACGCACGGCTAGGCAATGCACGGCAAGGGAAGGAAAGGGTAACGCAAGGCAAGGCACGGTCAGGCGAGGCAAGGCTAAGGCACGACAACGCAAGGCTAGGCAATGCACGGAAGGAAAGCAAAGAGTAACGGAAGG
The DNA here is from genome assembly GCF_037893015.1 of Macrotis lagotis. NCBI lineage: Eukaryota > Metazoa > Chordata > Mammalia > Peramelemorphia > Peramelidae > Macrotis > Macrotis lagotis. Next base: position 213,910 of record NW_027422127.1, read on the forward strand.
CAATGAAAGGAAGGGAAAGGAAGGCAAGGTAAGGGTAACGCAAGGCAAGGCACGGTGATGCAAGGCAAGGCTGATGCACGACAACGCACGGCTAGGCAATTCACGGCAAGGCAAGGAAAGGGTAACGCAAGGCAAGGCACGGTCAGGCGAGGCAAGGCTAAGGCACGACAACGCAAGGCTAGGCAATGCACGGAAGGCAAGCAAAGAGGAACGGAAGGCAAGGAAGGCTAGGGAAAGCAGGGAAAGGCAAGGGTAACGGAAGGAACGGCACGGTAAGGGCAAACAAGACTAAGGCACGACAACACAGGGCTAGGCAATGCAGGGCAAGGCAAGGAAATGGTAACGCAAGGCAAGGCACGGTTTGGGGAGGCAAAGCTAATGCACGACAACGCAAGGCTAGGCAGTGCACGGCTAGGCAAGGAAAGAGTAACGGAAGGCAAGGAAGGCAAGGCAAAGCAAGGCAAGGCAAGTGTAACAAAAGGCAAGGCACGGCAAGGGGAAACAAGGCTAAGGCACGACAATGCAGGGCTAGGCAATGCACGGCAAGGCAAGGAAAGGGTAACGCAAGGCAAAGCACGGTGAGGCAAGACAAGGCAAATGCACGACAACGCACGGCTAGGCAATGCACGGCAAGGAAAGGAAAGGGTAACTCAAGGCAAGGCACGGTCAGGCGAGGCAAGGCTAAGGCACGACAACGCAAGGCTAGGCAATGCACGGAAGGCAAGCAAAGAGTAACGGAAGGCAAGGAAGGCAAGGGAAAGCAAGGCAAGGGAGGGTAACAGAACGAACGGCACGGCAAAGGGAAACAAGGCTAAGGCACTGCAACGCACGGCTAGGCAATGCACGGCAAGGCAAGGAAAGGGTAACGCAAGGCAAGGCACGGTGAGGCAAGGCAAGGCTGATGCACGACAACGCACGGCTAGGCAATGCACGGCAAGGCAAGGAAAGGGTAACGCAAGCCAAGGCACGGTCAGGCGAGGCAAGGCTAAGGCACGACAACGCAGGGCTAGCCAATGCACGGCAAGGAAAGGAAAGGGTAACGCAAGGCAAGGCACCGTTACGCGAAGCAAGGCTAAGGCACGACAACGCAAGGCTAGGCAATTCACGGAAGGCAAGCAAAGAGTAACGGAAGGCAAGGAAGGCAAGGGAAAGCAAGGCAAGGCAAGGGTACCGGAAGGAACGGCACGGCAAGGGGAAACAAGGCTAAGGCACGGCAACGCACGGCTAGGCAATGCACGGCCAGGCAAGGAAAGGGTAACGCAAGGCAAGGCACGGTGAGGCAAGGCAAGGCAAATGCACGACAACGCACGGCTAGGCAATGCACGGCAAGGCAAGGAAAGGGTAACGCAAGGCAAGGCACGGTCAGGCGAGGCAAGTCTAAGGCATGACAACGCAAGGCTAGGCAATGAACGGAAGGCAAGCAAAGAGTAACGGAAGGCAAGAAAGGCAAGGGAAAGCAAGGGAAGGCAAGGGCAACGAAAGGAATGGCACGGTAAGGGGAAACAAAGCTAAGGCACGACAATGCAGGGCTAGGCAATGCACGGCAAGGCAAGGAAAGGGTAACGCAAGGCAAAGCACGGTGAGGCAAGACAAGGCAAATGCACGACAACGCACGGCTAGGCAATGCACGGCAAGGCAAGGAAAGGGTAACTCAAGGCAAGGCACGGTCAGGCGAGGCAAGGCTAAGGCACGACAACGCAAGGCTAGGCAATGCACGGAAGGCAAGCAAAGAGTAACGGAAGGCAAGGAAGGCAAGGGAAAGCAGGGGAAGGCAAGGGTAACGAAAGGAACGGCACGGTAAGGGGAAACAAGGCTAAGGCACGACAACACAGGGCTAGGCAATGCAGGGCAAGGCAAGGAAAGGGTAACGCAAGCCAAGGCACGGTCAGGCGAGGCAAGGCTAAGGCACGACAACGCAAGGCTAATCAATGCACGGCAAGGCAAGGAAAGGGTAACGCAAGGCAAGGCACGGTAAGGCGCGGCAAGGCTAAGGCAGGACAACGCAAGGCTAGGCAATAAACGGAAGGCAAGCAAAGAGTAACGGAAGGCAAGGAAGGCAAGGGAAAGCAGGGGAAGGCAAGGGTAACGGAAGGAACGGCACGGTAAGGGGAAACAAGGCTAAGGCACGGCAACGCACGGCTAGGCAATGCACGGCAAGGGAAGGAAAGGGTAACGCAAGACAAGGCACTGTCAGGCGAGGCAAGGCTAAGGCACGACAACGCAAGGCTAGGCAATGCACGGAAGGAAAGGAAAGAGTAACGGAAGGCAATGAAAGGAAGCGAAAGGAAGGCAAGGTAAGGGTAACGCAAGGCAAGGCACGGTGAGGCAAGGCAAGGCTGATGCACGACAACGCACGGCTAGGCAATTCACGGCAAGGCAAGGAAAGGGTAACGCAAGGCAAGGCACGGTCAGGCGAGGCAAGGCTAAGGCACGACAACGCAAGGCTAGGCAATGCACGGAAGGCAAGCAACGAGGAACGGAAGGCAAGGAAGGCTAGGGAAAGCAGGGAAAGGCAAGGGTAACGGAAGGAACGGCACGGTAAGGGCAAACAAGACTAAGGCACGACAACACAGGGCTAGGCAATGCAGGGCAAGGCAAGGAAATGGTAACGCAAGGCAAGGCACGGTTTGGGGAGGCAAAGCTAATGCACGACAACGCAAGGCTAGGCAGTGCACGGCTAGGCAAGGAAAGAGTAACGGAAGGAAAGGAAGGCAAGGCAAAGCAAGGCAAGGCAAGTGTAACAAAAGGCAAGGCACGGCAAGGGGAAACAAGGCTAAGGAACGGCAACGCACAGCTACGCAATGCACGGCCAGGCAAGGAAAGGGTAACGCAAGGCAAGGCACGGTAAGGCAAGACAAGGCTAATGCACGACAACGCACGGCTAGGCAATGCACGGCCAGGCAAGGAAAGGGTAACACATGGCAAGGCACGGTGAGGCAAGGCAAGGCAAATGCACGACAACGCACGGCTAGGCAATGCACGGCAAGGCAAGGAAAGGGTAACGCAAGGCAAGGCACGGTCAGGCGAGGCAAGGCTAAGGCACGACAACGCAAGGCTAGGCATTGAACGGAAGGCAAGCAAAGAGTAACGGAAGGCAAGGAAGGCAAGGGAAAGCAAGGGAAGGCAAGGGCAACGAAAGGAACGGCACGGTAAGGGGAAACAAGGCTAAGGCACTGCAACGCACGGCTAGGCAATGCACGGCAAGGCAAGGAAAGGGTAACGCAAGGCAAGGCACGGTGAGGCAAGTCAAGGCTGATGCAAGACAACGCACGGCTAGGCAATGCACGGCAAGGCAAGGAAAGGGTAACGCAAGGCAAAGCACGGTGACGCAAGACAAGGCAAATGCACGACAACGCACGGCTAGGCAATGCACGGCAAGGCAAGGAAAGCGTAACTCAAGGCAAGGCACGGTCAGGCGAGGCAAGGGTAAGGCACGAAAACGCAAGGCTAGGCAATGCACGGAAGGCAAGCAAAGAGTAACGGAAGGCAAGGAAGGCAAGGGAAAGAAGGGGAAGGCAAGGGTAACGAAAGGAACGGCACGGTAAGGGGAAACAAGGCTAAGGCACGACAACACAGGGCTAGGCAATGCAGGGCAAGGCAAGGAAAGGGTAACGCAAGGCAAGGCACGGTTACGCGAAGCAAGGCTAAGGCACGACAACGCAAGGCTAGGCAATGCACGGAAGGCAAGCAAAGAGTAACGAAAGGCAAGGAAGGCAAGGGAAAGCAAGGCAAGGCAAGGGTACCGGAAGGAACGGCACGGCAAGGGGAAACAAGGCTAAGGCACGGCAACGCACGGCTAGGCAATGCACGGCCAGGCAAGGAAAGGGTAACGCAAGGCAAGGCACGGTAAGGCAAGACAAGGCTAATGCACGACAACGCACGGCTAGGCAATGCACGGCCAGGCAAGGAAAGGGTAACGCAAGGCAAGGCACGGTGAGGCAAGGCAAGGCAAATGCACGACAACGCACGGCTAGGCAATGCACGGCAAGGCAAGGAAAGGGTAACGCAAGGCAAGGCACGGTCAGGCGAGGCAAGTCTAAGGCATGACAACGCAAGGCTAGGCAATGAACGGAAGGCAAGCAAAGAGTAACGGAAGGCAAGGAAGGCAAGGGAAAGCAAGGGAAGGCAAGGGCAACGAAAGGAACGGCACGGTAAGGGGAAACAAAGCTAAGGCACGACAATGCAGGGCTAGGCAGTGCACGGCTAGGCAAGGAAAGAGTAACGGAAGGAAAGGAAGGCAAGGCAAAGCAAGGCAAGGCAAGGGTAACAGAAGGAACGGCACGGCAAGGGGAAACAAGGCTAAGGCACTGCAACGCACGGCTAGGCAATGCACGGCAAGGCAAGGAAAGGGTAACGCAAGGCAAGGCACGGTGAGGCAAGGCAAGGCTGATGCACGACAACGCACGGCTAGGCAATGCACGGCAAGGCAAGGAAAGGGTAACGCAAGCCAAGGCACGGTCAGGCGAGGCAAGGCTAAGGCACGACAACGCAAGGCTAGGCAATGCACGGCAAGGCAAGGAAAGGGTAACGCAAGGCAAGGCACGGTAAGGCGCGGCAAGGCTAAGGCACGACAACGCAAGGCTAGGCAATAAACGGAAGGCAAGCAAAGAGTAACGGAAGGCAAGGAAGGCAAGGGAAAGCAGGGGAAGGCAAGGGTAACGGAAGGAACGGCACGGTAAGGGGAAACAATGCTAAGGCACGGCAACGCACGGCTAGGCAATGCACGGCAAGGCAAGGAAAGGGTAACGCAAGGCAAGGCACTGTCAGGCGAGGCAAGGCTAAGGCACGACAACGCAAGGCTAGGCAATGCACGGATGGAAAGCAAAGAGTAACGGAAGGCAATGAAAGGAAGGGAAAGCAAGGCAAGGTAAGGGTAACGCAAGGCAAGGCACGGTGAGGCAAGGCAAGGCTGATGCACGACAACGCACGGCTAGGCAATGCACGGCAAGGCAAGGAAAGGGTAACCCAAGGCAAGGCACGGTAAGGCGAGGCAAGGCTAAGGCACGACAACGCAAGGCTAGGCAATGCACGGCAAGGCAAGGAAAGGGTAACGCAAGGCAAGGCACGGGCAGGCGAGGCAAGGCTAAGGCACGACAACGCAAGGCTAGGCAATGCACGGAAGGCAAGCAAAGAGTAACGGAAGGCAAGGAAGGCAAGGGAAAGCAAGGGAAGGCAAGGGCAACGAAAGGAACGGCACGGTAAGGGGAAACAAAGCTAAGGCACGACAATGCAGGGCTAGGCAATGCACGGCAAGGCAAGGAAAGGGTAACGCAAGGCAAAGCACGGTGAGGCAAGACAAGGCAAATGCACGACAACGCACGGCTAGGCAATGCACGGCAAGGCAAGGAAAGGGTAACGCAAGGCAAGGCACGGTCAGGCGAGGCAAGGCTAAGGCACGACAACGCAAGGCTAGGCAATGCACGGAAGGCAAGCAAAGAGTGACGGAAGGCAAGGAAGGCAAGGGAAAGCAGGGGAAGGCAAGGGTAACGGAAGGAACGGCACGGTAAGGGGAAACAAGGCTAAGGCACGACAACGCAGGGCTAGCCAATGCACGGCAAGGAAAGGAAAGGGTAACGCAAGGCAAGGCACCGTTACGCGAGGCAAGGCTAAGGCACGACAACGCAAGGCTAGGCAATGCACGGAAGGCAAGCAAAGAGTAACGGAAGGCAAGGAAGGCAAGGGAAAGCAAGGCAAGGCAAGGGGACGGGAAGGAACGGCACGGCAAGGGGAAACAAGGCTAAGGCACTGCAACGCACGGCTAGGCAATGCACGGCCAGGCAAGGAAAGGGTAACGCAAGGCAAGGCACGGTAAGGCAAGACAAGGCTAATGCACGACAACGCACGGCTAGGCAATGCACGGCCAGGCAAGGAAAGGGTAACGCAAGGCAAGGCACGGTGAGGCAAGGCAAGGCAAATGCACGACAACGCACGGCTAGGCAATGCACGGCAAGGCAAGGAAAGGGTAACGCAAGGCAAGGCACGGTCAGGCGAGGCAAGTCTAAGGCACGACAACGCAAGGCTAGGCAATGAACGGAAGGCAAGCAAAGAGTAACGGAAGGCAAGGAAGGCAAGGGAAAGCAGGGGAAGGCAAGGGTAACGAAAGGAACGGCACGGTAAGGGGAAACAAGGCTAAGGCACGACAACACAGGGCTAGGCAATGCAGGGCAAGGCAAGGAAAGGGTAACGCAAGGCAAGGCACGGTTCGGGGAACAAGGCGAATGCACGACAACGCAAGGCTAGGCAATGCACGGAAGGCAAGCAAAGAGTAACGGAAGGCAAGGAAGGCAAGGGAAAGCAGGGGAAGGCAAGGGTAACGGAAGGAACGGCACGGCAAGGGGAAACAAGGCTAAGGCACGGCAACGCATGGCTAGGCAATGCACGGCAAGGCAAGGAAAGGGTAACGCAAGGCAAGGCACGGTGAGGCAAGGCAAGGCTAATGCACGACAACGCACGGCTAGGCAATGCACGGCAAGGCAAGGAAAGTGTAACGCAAGGCAAGGCACGGTCAGGCGAGGCAAGGCTAAGGCACGACAACGCAAGGCTAGGCAATGCACGGCAAGGCAAGGAAAGGGTAACGCAAGGCAAGGCACGGTCAGGCGAGGCAAGGCTAAGGCACAACAACGCAAGGCTAGGCAATGCACGGAAGGCAAGCAAAGAGTAACGGAAGGCAAGGAAGGCAAGGGAAAGCAGGGGAAGGCAAGGGTAACGGAAGGAACGGCACGGTAAGGGGAAACAAGGCTAAGGCACGACAACGCAGGGCTAGCCAATGCACGGCAAGGAAAGGAAAGGGTAACGCAAGGCAAGGCACCGTTACGCGAGGCAAGGCTAAGGCACGACAACGCAAGGCTAGGCAATGCACGGAAGGCAAGCAAAGAGTAACGGAAGGCAAGGAAGGCAAGGGAAAGCAAGGCAAGGCAAGGGTAACCGAAGGAACGGCACGACAAGGGGAAACAAGGCTAAGACACGACAATGCACGGCTAGGCAAGGCACGGCAAGGCAAGGAAAGGGTAACGCAAGGCAAGGCACGGTCAGGCGAGGCAAGGCTAAGGCACGACAACGCAAGGCTAGGCAATGCACGGCAAGGCAAGGAAAGGGTAACGCAAGGCAAGGCACGGTCAGGCGAGGCAAGGCTAAGGCACGACAACGCAAGGCTAGGCAATGCACGGCAAGGCAAGGAAAGGGTAACGCAAGGCAAGGCACGGTAAGGCGCGGCAAGGCTAAGGCACGACAACGCAAGGCTAGGCAATAAACGGAAGGCAAGCAAAGAGTAACGGAAGGCAAGGAAGGCAAGGGAAAGCAGGGGAAGGCAAGGGTAACGGAAGGAACGGCACGACAAGGGGAAACAAGGCTAAGACACGACAATGCACGGCTAGGCAAGGCACGGCAAGGCAAGGAAAGGGTAACGCAAGACAAGGCACGGTCAGGCGAGGCAAGGCTACGGCACGACAACGCAAGGCTAGGTAATGCACGGAAGGCAAGAAAAGAGTAACGGAAGGCAAGGAAGGCAAGGGAAAGCAGGGAAAGGCAAGGGTAACGGAAGGAACGGCACGGTAAGGGCAAACAAGACTAAGGCACGACAACACAGGGCTATGCAATGCAGGGCAAGGCAAGGAAATGGTAACGCAAGGCAAGGCACGGTTTGGGGAGGCAAAGCTAATGCACGACAACGCAAGGCTAGGCAGTGCACGGCTAGGCAAGGAAAGAGTAACGGAAGGAAAGGAAGGCAAGGCAAAGCAAGGCAAGGCAAGTGTAACAAAAGGCAAGGCACGGCAAGGGGAAACAAGGCTAAGGAACGGCAACGCACGGCTACGCAATGCACGGCCAGGCAAGGAAAGGGTAACGCAAGGCAAGGCACGGTAAGGCAAGACAAGGCTAATGCACGACAACGCACGGCTAGGCAATGCACGGCCAGGCAAGGAAAGGGTAACGCAAGGCAAGGCACGGTGAGGCAAGGCAAGGCAAATGCACGACAACGCACGGCTAGGCAATGCACGGCAAGGCAAGGAAAGGGTAACGCAAGGCAAGGCACGGTCAGGCGAGGCAAGGCTAAGGCACGACAAGGCAAGGCTAAGCAATGAACGGAAGGCAAGCAAAGAGTAACGGAAGGCAAGGAAGGCAAGGGAAAGCAAGGGAAGGCAAGGGCAACGAAAGGAACGGCACGGTAAGGGGAAACAAAGCTAAGGCAGGACAATGCAGGGCTAGGCAATGGACGGCAAGGCAAGGAAAGGGTAACGCAAGGCAAAGCACGGTGAGGCAAGACAAGGCAAATGCACGACAACGCACGGCTAGGCAATGCACGGCAAGGCAAGGAAAGGGTAACTCAAGGCAAGGCACGGTGAGGCAAGGCAAGGCTGATGCACGACAACGCACTGCTAGGCAATTCACGGCAAGGCAAGGAAAGGGTAACGCAAGGCAAGGCACGGTCAGGCGAGGCAAGGCTAAGGCACGACAACGCAAGGCTAGGCAATGCACGGAAGGCAAGCAAAGAGGAACGGAAGGCAAGGAAGGCTAGGGAAAGCAGGGGAAGGCAAGGGTAACGAAAGGAACGGCACGGTAAGGGGAAACAAGGCTAAGGCACGACAACACAGGGCTAGGCAATGCAGGGCAAGGCAAGGAAAGGGTAACGCAAGGCAAGGCACGGTTTGGGGAGGAAGGCGAATGCACGACAACGCAAGGCTAGGCAATGCACGGAAGGCAAGCAAAGAGTAACGGAAGGCAAGGAAGGCAAGGGAAAGCAAGGCAAGGCAAGGGTAACAGAAGGAACGGCACGGCAAGGGGAAACAAGGCTAAGGCACTGCAACGCACGGCTAGGCAATGCACGGCAAGGCAAGGAAAGGGTAACGCAAGGCAAGGCACGGTGAGGCAAGGCAAGGCTGATGCACGACAACGCACGGCTAGGCAATGCACGGCAAGGCAAGGAAAGGGTAACGCAAGCCAAGGCACGGTCAGGCGAGGCAAGGCTAAGGCACGACAACGCAAGGCTAGGCAATGCACGGAAGGAAAGCAAAGAGTAACGGAAGGCAATGAAAGGAAGGGAAAGCAAGGCAAGGTAAGGGTAACGCAAGGCAAGGCACGGTGAGGCAAGGCAAGGCTGATGCACGACAACGCACGGCTAGGCAATGCACGGCAAGGCAAGGAAAGGGTAACGCAAGGCAAGGCACGGTCAGGCGAGGCAAGGCTAAGGCACGACAACGCAAGGCTAGGCAATGCACGGAAGGCAAGCAAAGATGAACGGAAGGCAAGGAAGGCTAGGGAAAGCAGGGAAAGGCAAGGGTAACGGAAGGAACGGCACGGTAAGGGCAAACAAGACTAAGGCACGACAACACAGGGCTAGGCAATGCAGGGCAAGGCAAGGAAATGGTAACGCAAGGCAAGGCACGGTTTGGGGAGGCAAAGCTAATGCACGACAACGCAAGGCTAGGCAGTGCACGGCTAGGCAAGGAAAGAGTAACGGAAGGAAAGGAAGGCAAGGCAAAGCAAGGCAAGGCAAGTGTAACAAAAGGCAAGGCACGGCAAGGGGAAACAAGGCTAAGGCACGGCAACGCACGGCTAGGCAATGCACGGCAAGGCAAGGAAAGGGTAACGCAAGACAAGGCACTGTCAGGCGAGGCAAGGCTAAGGCACGACAACGCAAGGCTAGGCAATGCACGGAAGGAAAGCAAAGAGTAACGGAAGGCAATGAAAGGAAGGGAAAGCAAGGCAAGGTAAGGGTAACGCAAGGCAAGGCACGGTGAGGCAAGGCAAGGCTGATGCACGACAACGCACGGCTAGGCAATTCACGGCAAGGGAAGGAAAGGGTAACGCAAGGCAAGGCACGGTCAGGCGAGGCAAGGCTAAGGCACGACAACGCAAGGCTAGGCAATGAACGGAAGGCAAGCAAAGAGTAACGGAAGGCAAGGAAGGCAAGGGAAAGCAGGGGAAGGCAAGGGTAACGAAAGGAACGGCACGGTAAGGGGAAACAAGGCTAAGGCACGACAACACAGGGCTAGGCAATGCAGGGCAAGGCAAGGAAAGGGTAACGCAAGGCAAGGCACGGTTCGGGGAACAAGGCGAATGCACGACAACGCAAGGCTAGGCAATGCACGGAAGGCAAGCAAAGAGTAACGGAAGGCAAGGAAGGCAAGGGAAAGCAAGGCAAGGCAAGGGTAACAGAAGGAACGGCACGGCAAGGGGAAACAAGGCTAAGGCACGGCAACGCACGGCTAGGCAATGCACGGCAAGGCAAGGAAAGGGTAACGCAAGGCAAGGCACGGTCAGGCGAGGCAAGGCTAAGGCACGACAACGCAAGGCTAGGCAATGCACGGAAGGAAAGCAAAGAGTAACGGAAGGCAAGGAAGGCAAGGGAAAGCAGGGCAAGGCAAGGGTAACGGAAGGAACGGCACGGTAAAGGCAAACAAGGCTAAGGCACGACAACGCAGGGCTAGGCAATGCACGGCAAGGCAAGGAAAGGGTAACGCAAGGCAAGGCACGGTAGGCGAGGCAAGGCTAAGGCACGACAACGCAAGGCTAGGCAATGCACGGAAGGCAAGCAAAGAGTAACGGAAGGCAAGGAAGGCAAGGGAAAGCAAGGCAAGGCAAGGGTAACGGAAGGAACGGCACGGCAAGGGGAAACAAGGCTAAGGCACGACAACGCAGGGCTAGGCAATGCACGGCAAGGCAAGGAAAGGGTAACGCAAGGCAAGGCACGGTTTGGGGAGGCAAAGCTAATGCACGACAACGCAAGGCTAGGCAGTGCACGGCTAGGCAAGGAAAGAGTAACGGAAGGCAAGGAAGGCAAGGGAAAGCAAGGCAAGGCAAGGGTAACGGAAGGAACGGCACAGCAAGGGGAAACAAGGCTAAGGCACGGAAACGCACGGCTAGGCAATGCACGGCAAGGCAAGGAAAGGGTAACGCAAGGCAAGGCACGGTCAGGCGAGGCAAGGCTAAGGCACGACAACGCAAGGCTAGGCAATGCACGGAAGGAAAGCAAAGAGTAACGGAAGGCAATGAAAGGAAGGGAAAGCAAGGCAAGGTAAGGGTAACGCAAGGCAAGGCACGGTAAGGCAAGACAAGGCTAATGCACGACAACGCACGGCTAGGCAATGCACGGCAAGGCAAGGAAAGGGTAACGCAAGGCAAGGCACGGTCAGGCGAGGCAAGGCTAAGGCACGACAACGCAAGGCTAGGCAATGAACGGAAGGCAAGCAAAGAATAACGGAAGGCAAGGAAGGCTAGGGAAAGCAGGGAAAGGCAAGGGTAACGGAAGGAACGGCACGGTAAGGGCAAACAAGACTAAGGCACGACAACACAGGGCTAGGCAATGCAGGGCAAGGCAAGGAAATGGTAACGCAAGGCAAGGCACGGTTTGGGGAGGCAAAGCTAATGCACGACAACGCAAGGCTAGGCAGTGCACGGCTAGGCAAGGAAAGAGTAACGGAAGGAAAGGAAGGCAAGGCAAAGCAAGGCAAGGCAAGTGTAACAAAAGGCAAGGCACGGCAAGGGGAAACAAGGCTAAGGAACGGCAACGCACGGCTACGCAATGCACGGCCAGGCAAGGAAAGGGTAACGCAAGGCAAGGCACGGTAAGGCAAGACAAGGCTAATGCACGACAACGCACGGCTAGGCAATGCACGGCCAGGCAAGGAAAGGGTAACGCAAGGCAAGGCACGGTGAGGCAAGGCAAGGCAAATGCACGACAACGCACGGCTAGGCAATGCACGGCAAGGCAAGGAAAGGGTAACGCAAGGCAAGGCACGGTCAGGCGAGGCAAGGCTAAGGCACGACAACGCAAGGCTAGGCAATGAACGGAAGGCAAGCAAAGAGTAACGGAAGGCAAGGAAGGCAAGGGAAAGCAAGGGAAGGCAAGGGTAACGAAAGGAACGGCACGGTAAGGGGAAACAAAGCTAAGGCACGACAATGCAGGGCTAGGCAATGCACGGCAAGGCAAGGAAAGGGTAACGCAAGGCAAGGCACTGTCAGGCGAGGCGCAAGGCAAGGCACGGTGAGGCAAGGCAAGGCTGATGCACGACAACGCACGGCTAGGCAATTCACGGCAAGGCAAGGAAAGGGTAACGCAAGGCAAGGCACGGTCAGGCGAGGCAAGGCTAAGGCACGACAACGCAAGGCTAGGCAATGCACGGAAGGCAAGCAAAGAGTAACGGAAGGCAAGGAAGGCTAGGGAAAGCAGGGGAAGGCAAGGGTAACGAAAGGAACGGCACGGTAAGGGGAAACAAGGCTAAGGCACGACAACACAGGGCTAGGCAATGCAGGGCAAGGCAAGGAAAGGGTAACGCAAGGCAAGGCACGGTTTGGGGAGGCAAAGCTAATGCACGACAACGCAAGGCTAGGCAGTGCACGGCTAGGCAAGGAAAGAGTAACGGAAGGCAAGGAAGGCAAGGCAAAGCAAGGCAAGGCAAGGGTAACAGAATGAACGGCACGGCAAGGGGAAACAAGGCTAAGGAACGGCAACGCACGGCTACGAAATGCACGGCAAGGCAAGGAAAGGGTAACGCAAGGCAAGGCACGGTGAGGCAAGGCAAGGCTAATGCACGACAACGCACGGCTAGGCAATGCACGGCAAGGCAAGGAAAGGGTAACGCAAGGCAAGGCACGGTCAGGCGAGGCAAGGCTAAGGCAAGACAACGCAAGGCTAGGCAATGCACGGCAAGGCAAGGAAAGGGTAACGCAAGGCAAGGCACGGTGAGGCAAGTCAAGGCTGATGCACGACAACGCACGGCTAGGCAATGCACGGCAAGGCAAGGAAAGGGTAACGCAAGGCAAGCCACGGTCAGGCGAGGCAAGGGTAAGGCACGACAACACAAGGCTAGGCAATGCACGGCAAGGCAAGGAAAGGGTAACGCAAGGCAAGGCACGGTAAGGCGCGGCAAGGCTAAGGCACGACAACGCAAGGCTAGGCAATAAACGGAAGGCAAGCAAAGAGTAACGGAAGGCAAGGAAGGCAAGGGAAAGCAGGGGAAGGCAAGGGTAACGGAAGGAACGGCACGGCAAGGGGAAACAAGGCTAAGGCACGGCAACGCACGGCTAGGCAATGCACGGCAAGGCAAGGAAAGGGTAACGCAAGGCAAGGCACTGTCAGGCGAGGCAAGGCTAAGGCACGACAACGCAAGGCTAGGCAATGCACGGAAGGCAAGCAAAGAGTAACGGAAGGCAATGAAAGGAAGGGAAAGGAAGGCAAGGAAAGCAAGGGAAAGCAAGGCAAGGTAAGGGTAACGCAAGGCAAGGCACGGTGAGGCAAGGCTAGGCAATGCACGGAAGGCAAGCAAAGAGTAACGGAAGGCAAGGAAGGCAAGGGAAAGCAGGGGAAGGCAAGGGTAACGGAAGGAACGACACGGTAAGGGCAAACAAGACTAAGGCACGACAACACAGGGCTAGGCAATGCAGGGCAAGGCAAGGAAATGGTAACGCAAGGCAAGGCACGGTTTGGGGAGGCAAAGCTAATGCACGACAACGCAAGGCTAGGCAGTGCACGGCTAGGCAAGGAAAGAGTAACGGAAGGAAAGGAAGGCAAGGCAAAGCAAAGCAAGGCAAGTGTAACAAAAGGCAAGGCACGGCAAGGGGAAACAAGGCTAAGGAACGGCAACGCACGGCTACGCAATGCACGGCCAGGCAAGGAAAGGGTAACGCAAGGCAAGGCACGGTAAGGCAAGACAAGGCTAATGCACGACAACGCACGGCTAGGCAATGCACGGCCAGGCAAGGAAAGGGTAACGCAAGGCAAGGCACGGTGAGGCAAGGCAAGGCTAAGGCACGACAACGCACGGCTAGGTAATGCACGGCAAGGCAAGGAAAGGGTAACGGAAGGCAAGGAACGGCAAGGCAAGGCAAGGCTAAGGCACGACAACGCAAGGCTAGGCAATGAACGGAAGGCAAGCAAAGAGTAACGGAAGGCAAGGAAGGCAAGGGAAAGCAAGGGAAGGCAAGGGTAAGGAAAGGAACGGCACGGCAAGGGGAAACAAGGCTAAGGCACTGAAACGCACGGCTAGGCAATGCACGGCAAGGCAAGGAAAGGGTAACGCAAGGCAAGGCACGGTGAGGCAAGGCAAGGCTGATGCACGACAACGCACGGCTAGGCAATGCACGGCAAGGCAAGGAAAGGGTAACGCAAGGCAAGGCACGGTCAGGCGAGGCAAGGCTAAGGCACGACAACGCAAGGCTAGGCAATGCACGGCAAGGCAAGGAAAGGGTAACGCAAGGCAAGGCACGGTAAGGCGCGGCAAGGCTAAGGCAGGACAACGGAAGGCTTGGCAATAAACGGAAGGCAAGCAAAGAGTAACGGAAGCTAAGGAAGGCAAGGGAAAGCAGCGGAAGGCAAGGGTAACGGAAGGAACGGCACGGTAAGGGGAAACAAGGCTAAGGCACGACAACGCAGGGCTAGCCAATGCACGGCAAGTAAAGGAAAGGGTAACGCAAAGCAAGGCACCGTTACGCGAGGCAAGGCTAGGGCACGACAACGCAAGGCTAGGCAATGCACGGAAGGCAAGCATAGAGTAACGGAAGGCCAGGAAGGCAAGGGAAAGCAAGGCAAGGCAAGGGTAACGGAAGGAACGGCACGGCAAGGGGAAACAAGGCTAAGGCACGGCAACGCACGGCTAGGCTATGCACGGCAAGGCAAGGAAAGGGTAACGCAAGGCAAGGCACTGTCAGGCGAGGCAAGTCTAAGGCACGACAACGCAAGGCTAGGCAATGCACGGAAGGAAAGCAAAGAGGAACGGAAGGCAAGGAAGGCTAGGGAAAGCAGGGAAAGGCAAGGGTAACGGAAGGAACGGCACGGTAAGGGCAAACAAGACTAAGGCACGACAACACAGGGCTAGGCAATGCAGGGCAAGGCAAGGAAATGGTAACGCAAGGCAAGGCACGGTTTGGGGAGGCAAAGCTAATGCACGACAACGCAAGGCTAGGCAGTGCACGGCTAGGCAAGGAAAGAGTAACGGAAGGCAAGGAAGGCAAGGGAAAGCAAGGCAAGGCAAGCGTAACAAAAGGCAAGGCACGGCAAGGGGAAACAAGGCTAAGGAACGGCAACGCACGGCTACGCAATGCACGGCCAGGCAAGGAAATGGTAACGCATGGCAAGGCACGGTAAGGCAAGAAAAGGCTAATGCACGACAACGCACGGCTAGGCAATGCACGGCCAGGCAAGGAAAGGGTAACGCAAGGCAAGGCACGGTCAGGCGAGGCAAGGCTAAGGCACGACAACGCAAGGCTAGGCAATGAACGGAAGGCAAGCAAAGAGTAACGGAAGGCAAGGAAGGCAAGGGAAAGCAAGGGAAGGCAAGGGCAACGAAAGGAACGGCACGGTAAGGGGAAACAAAGCTAAGGCACGACAATGCAGGGCTAGGCAATGCACGGCAAGGCAAGGAAAGGGTAGCGCAAGGCAAAGCACGGTGAGGCAAGACAAGGCAAATGCACGACAACGCACGGCTAGGCACTGCACGGCAAGGCAAGGAAAGGGTAACTCAAGGCAAGGCACGGTCAGGCGAGGCAAGGCTAAGGCACGACAACGCAAGGCTAGGCAATGCACGGAAGGCAAGCAAAGAGTAACGGAAGGCAAGGAAGGCAAGGGAAAGCAGGGGAAGGCAAGGGTAACGAAAGGAACGGCACGGTAAGGGGAAACAATGCTAAGGCACGACAACACAGGGCTAGGCAATGCACGGCAAGGTAAGGAAAGGGTAACGCAAGGCAAGGCACGGTGAGGCAAGGCAAGGCTGATGCACGACAACGCACGGCTAGGCAATGCACGGCAAGGCAAGGAAAGGGTAACGCAAGGCAAGGCACGGTAAGGCGCGGCAAGGCTAAGGCACGACAACGCAAGGCTAGGCAATAAACGGAAGGCAAGCAAAGAGTAACGGAAGGCAAGGAAGGCAAGGGAAAGCAGGGGAAGGCAAGGGTAACGGAAGGAACGGCACGGTAAGGGGAAACAAGGCTAAGGCACGACAACGCAGGGCTAGCCAATGCACGGCAAGGAAAGGAAAGGGTAACGCAAGGCAAGGCACCGTTACGCGAGGCAAGGCTAAGGCACGACAACGCAAGGCTAGGCAATGCACGGAAGGCAAGCAAAGAGTAACGGAAGGCAAGGAAGGCAAGGGAAAGCAAGGCAAGGCAAGGGTAACGGAAGGAACGGCACGGTAAGGGGAAACAAGGCTAAGGCACGACAACACAGGGCTAGGCAATGCACGGCAAGGTAAGGAAAGGGTAACGCAAGGCAAGGCACGGTGAGGCAAGGCAAGGCTGATGCACGACAACGCACGGCTGGGCAATGCACGGCAAGGCAAGGAAAGGGTAACGCAAGGCAAGGCACGGTGAGGCAAGGCAAGGCTAATGCACGACAACGCACGGCTAGGCAATGCACGGCAAGGCAAGGAAAGGGTAACGCAAGGCAAGGCACGGTCAGGCTAGGCAAGGCTAAGGCACGACAACGCAAGGCTAGGCAATGCACGGAAGGCAAGCAAAGAGTAACGGAAGGCAAGGAAGGCAAGGGAAAGCAAGGCAAGGCAAGGGTAACAGAAGGAACGGCACGGCAAGGCGAAACAAGGCTAAGGCACGGCAACGCACGGCTAGGCAATGCACGGCAAGGCAAGGAAAGGGTAACGCAAGGCAAGGCACTGTGAGGCGAGGCAAGGCTAATGCACGACAACGCACGGCTAGGCAATGCACGGCAAGGCAAGGAAAGGGTAACGCAAGGCAAGGCACGGTTCGGGGAACAAGGCGAATGCACGACAACGCAAGGCTAGGCAATGCACGGAAGGCAAGCAAAGAGTAACGGAAGGCAAGGAAGGCAAGGGAAAGCAAGGCAAGGCAAGGGTAACAGAAGGAACGGCACGGCAAGGGGAAACAAGGCTAAGGCACGGCAACGCACGGCTAGGCAATGCACGGCAAGGCAAGGAAAGGGTAACGCAAGGCAAGGCACGGTCAGGCGAGGCAAGGCTAAGGCACGACAACGCAAGGCTAGGCAATGCACGGAAGGCAAGCAAAGAGGAACGGAAGGCAAGGAAGGCTAGGGAAAGCAGGGAAAGGCAAGGGTAACGGAAGGAACGGCACGGTAAAGGCAAACAAGACTAAGGCACGACAACAGAGGTCTAGGCAATGCAGGGCAAGGCAAGGAAATGGTAACGCAAGGCAAGGCACGGTTTGGGGAGGCAAAGCTAATGCACGACAACGCAAGGCTAGGCAGTGCACGGCTAGGCAAGGAAAGAGTAACGGAAGGAAAGGAAGGCAAGGCAAAGCAAGGCAAGGCAAGTGTAACAAAAGGCAAGGCACGGCAAGGGGAAACAAGGCTAAGGCACGACAACGCAGGGCTAGCCAATGCACGGCAAGGAAAGGAAAGGGTAACGCAAGGCAAGGCAGGCACCGTTACGCGAGGCAAGGCTAAGGCACGACAACGCAAGGCTAGGCAATGCACGGAAGGCAAGCAAAGAGTAACGGAAGGCAAGGAAGGCAAGGGAAAGCAAGGCAAGGCAAGGGTAACGGAAGGAACGGCACAGCAAGGGGAAACAAGGCTAAGGCACGGAAACGCACGGCTAGGCAATGCACGGCAAGGCAAGGAAAGGGTAACGCAAGGCAAGGCACTGTCAGGCGAGGCAAGGCTAAGACACGACAACGCAAGGCTAGGCAATGCACGGAAGGAAAGCAAAGAGTAACGGAAGGCAATGAAAGTAAGGGAAAGCAAAGCAAGGTAAGGGTAACGCAAGGCAAGGCACGGTAAGGCAAGACAAGGCTAATGCACGACAACGCACGGCTAGGCAATTCACGGCAAGGCAAGGAAAGGGTAACGCAAGGCAAGGCACGGTCAGGCGAGGCAAGGCTAAGGCACGACAACGCAAGGCTAGGCAATGCACGGAAGGCAAGCAAAGAGGAACGGAAGGCAAGGAAGGCTAGGGAAAGCAGGGAAAGGCAAGGGTAACGGTAGGAACGGCACGGTAAGGGCAAACAAGACTAAGGCACGACAACACAGGGCTAGGCAATGCAGGGCAAGGCAAGGAAATGGTAACGCAAGGCAAGGCACGGTTTGGGGAGGCAAAGCTAATGCACGACAACGCAAGGCTAGGCAGTGCACGGCTAGCCAAGGAAAGAGTAACGGAAGTAAAGGAAGGCAAGGCAAAGCAAGGCAAGGCAAGTGTAACAAAAGGCAAGGCACGGCAAGGGGAAACAAGGCTAAGGAACGGCAACGCACGGCTACGCAATGCACGGCCAGGCAAGGAAAGGGTAACCCAAGGCAAGGCACGGTAAGGCAAGAGAAGGCTAATGCACGACAACGCACGGCTAGGCAATGCACGGCCAGGCAATGAAAGGGTAACGCAAGGCAAGGCACGGTGAGGCAAGGGAAGGCAAATGCACGACAACGCACGGCTAGGCAATGCACGGCAAGGCAGGGAAAGGGTAACGCAAGGCAAGGCACGGTCAGGCGAGGCAAGGCTAAGGCACGACAACGCAAGGCTAGGCAATGAACGGAAGGCAAGCAAAGAATAACGGAAGGCAAGGAAGGCTAGGGAAAGCAGGGAAAGGCAAGGGTAACGGAAGGAACGGCACGGTAAGGGCAAACAAGACTAAGGCACGACAACACAGGGATAGGCAATGCAGGGCAAGGCAAGGAAATGGTAACGCAAGGCAAGGCACGGTTTGGGGAGGCAAAGCTAATGCACGACAACGCAAGGCTAGGCAGTGCACGGCTAGGCAAGGAAAGAGTAACGGAAGGAAAGGAAGGCAAGGCAAAGCAAGGCAAGGCAAGTGTAACAAAAGGCAAGGCACGGCAAGGGGAAACAAGGCTAAGGAACGGCAACGCACGGCTACGCAATGCACGGCCAGGCAAGGAAAGGGTAACGCAAGGCAAGGCACGGTAAGGCAAGACAAGGCTAATTCACGACAACGCACGGCTAGGCAATGCACGGCCAGGCAAGGAAAGGGTAACGCAAGGCAAGGCACGGTGAGGCAAGGCAAGGCAAATGCACGACAACGCACGGCTAGGCAATGCACGGCAAGGCAAGGAAAGGGTAACGCAAGGCAAGGCACGGTCAGGCGAGGCAAGGCTAAGGCACGACAACGCAAGGCTAGGCAATGAACCGAAGGCAAGCAAAGAGTAACGGAAGGCAAGGAAGGCAAGGGAAAGCAAGGGAAGGCAAGGGCAACGAAAGGAACGGCACGGTAAGGGGAAACAAAGCTAAGGCACGACAATGCAGGGCTAGGCAATGCACGGCAAGGCAAGGAAAGGGTAACGCAAGGCAAATCACGGTGAGGCAAGACAAGGCAAATGCACGACAACGCACGACTAGGCAATGCACGGCAAGGCAAGGAAAGGGTAACTCAAGGCAAGGCACGGTCAGGCGAGGCAAGGCTAAGGCACGACAACGCAAGGCTAGGCAATGCACGGAAGGCAAGCAAAGAGTAACGGAAGGCAAGGAAGGCAAGGGAAAGCAGGGGAAGGCAAGGGTAACGAAAGGAACGGCACGGTAAGGGGAAACAAGGCTAAGGCACGACAACACAGGGCTAGGCAATGCAGGGCAAGGCAAGGAAAGGGTAACGCAAGGCAAGGCACGGTTTGGGGAGGCAAAGCTAATGCACGACAACGCAAGGCTAGGCAGTGCACGGCTAGGCAAGGAAAGAGTAACGGAAGGCAAGGAAGGCAAGGCAATGCAAGGCAAGGCAAGGGTAACAGAATGAACGGCACGGCAAGGGGAAACAAGGCTAAGGAACGGCAACGCACGGCTACGAAATGCACGGCAAGGCAAGGAAAGGGTAACGAAAGGCAAGGCACGGTGAGGCAAGGCAAGGCTGATGCACGACAACGCACGGCTAGGCAATGCACGGCAAGGCAAGGAAAGGGTAACGCAAGGCAAGGCACGGTCAGGCGAGGCAAGGCTAAGGCAAGACAACGCAAGGCTAGGCAATGCACGGCAAGGCAAGGAAAGGGTAACGCAAGGCAAGGCACGGTGAGGCAAGTCAAGGCTGATGCACGACAACGCACGGCTAGGCAATTCACGGCAAGGCAAGGAAAGGGTAACGCAAGGCAAGCCACGGTCAGGCGAGGCAAGGCTAAGGCACGACAACGCAAGGCTAGGCAATGCACGGCAAGGCAAGGAAAGGGTAACGCAAGGCAAGGCACGGTAAGGCGCGGCAAGGCTAAGGCACGACAACGCAAGGCTAGGCAATAAACGGAAGGCAAGCAAAGAGTAAAGGAAGGCAAAAAAGGCAAGGGAAAGCAGGGGAAGGCAAGGGTAACGGAAGGAACGGCACGGCAAGGGGAAACAAGGCTAAGGCACGGCAACGCACGGCTAGGCAATGCACGGCAAGGCAAGGAAAGGGTAACGCAAGGCAAGGCACTGTCAGGCGAGGCAAGGCTAAGGCACGACAACGCAAGGCTAGGCAATGCACAGGAAGGAAAGCAAAGAGTAACGGAAGGCAATGAAAGGAAGGGAAAGGAAGGCAAGGTAAGGGTAACGCAAGGCAAGGCACGGTGAGGCAAGGCTAGGCAATGCACGGAAGGCAAGCAAAGAGGAACGGACGGCAAGGAAGGCTAGGGAAAGCAGGGAAAGGCAAGGGTAACGGAAGGAACGACACGGTAAGGGCAAACAAGACTAAGGCACGACAACACAGGGCTAGGCAATGCAGGGCAAGGCAAGGAAATGGTAACGCAAGGCAAGGCACGGTTTGGGGAGGCAAAGCTAATGCACGGCAACGCAAGGCTAGGCAGTGCACGGCTAGGCAAGGAAAGAGTAACGGAAGGAAAGGAAGGCAAGGCAAAGCAAAGCAAGGCAAGTGTAACAAAAGGCAAGGCACGGCAAGGGGAAACAAGGCTAAGGAACGGCAACGCACGGCTACGCAATGCACGGCCAGGCAAGGAAAGGGTAACGCAAGGCAAGGCACGGTAAGGCAAGACAAGGCTAATGCACGACAACGCACGGCTAGGCAATACACGGCAAGGCAAGGAAAGGGTAACGCAAGGCAAGGCACGGTGAGGCAAGGCAAGGCTAATGCACGACAACGCAAGGCTAGGTAATGCACGGCAAGGAAAGGAAAGGGTAACGGAAGGCAAGGCACGGCAAGGGCAAGGCTAAGGCACGACAACGCAAGTCTAGGCAATGCACGGCAAGGCAAGGAAAGGGTAACGCAAGGCAAGGAAGGCAAGGCAAAGCAAGGCAATGCAAGGGTAATGGAAGGCACGGCACGGCAAGGGGAAACAAGGCTAAGGCACTGAAACGCACGGCTAGGCAATGCACGGCAAGGCAAGGAAAGGGTAACGCAAGGCAAGGCACGGTGAGGCAAGGCAAGGCTGATGCACGACAACGCACGGCTAGGCAATGCACGGCAAGGCAAGGAAAGGGTAACGCAAGGCAAGGCACGGTCAGGCGAGGCAAGGCTAAGGCACGACAACGCAAGGCTAGGCAATGCACGGCAAGGCAAGGAAAGGGTAACGCAAGGCAAGGCACGGTAAGGCGCGGCAAGGCTAAGGCAGGACAACGGAAGGCTTGGCAATAAACGGAAGGCAAGCAAAGAGTAACGGAAGCTAAGGAAGGCAAGGGAAAGCAGCGGAAGGCAAGGGTAACGGAAGGAACGGCACGGTAAGGGGAAACAAGGCTAAGGCACGACAACGCAGGGCTAGCCAATGCACGGCAAGTAAAGGAAAGGGTAACGCAAAGCAAGGCACCGTTACGCGAGGCAAGGCTAGGGCACGACAACGCAAGGCTAGGCAATGCACGGAAGGCAAGCATAGAGTAACGGAAGGCCAGGAAGGCAAGGGAAAGCAAGGCAAGGCAAGGGTAACGGAAGGAACGGCACGGCAAGGGGAAACAAGGCTAAGGCACGGCAACGCACGGCTAGGCTATGCACGGCAAGGCAAGGAAAGGGTAACGCAAGGCAAGGCACTGTCAGGCGAGGCAAGTCTAAGGCACGACAACGCAAGGCTAGGCAATGCACGGAAGGAAAGCAAAGAGGAACGGAAGGCAAGGAAGGCTAGGGAAAGCAGGGAAAGGCAAGGGTAACGGAAGGAACGGCACGGTAAGGGCAAACAAGACTAAGGCACGACAACACAGGGCTAGGCAATGCAGGGCAAGGCAAGGAAATGGTAACGCAAGGCAAGGCACGGTTTGGGGAGGCAAAGCTAATGCACGACAACGCAAGGCTAGGCAGTGCACGGCTAGGCAAGGAAAGAGTAACGGAAGGCAAGGAAGGCAAGGGAAAGCAAGGCAAGGCAAGCGTAACAAAAGGCAAGGCACGGCAAGGGGAAACAAGGCTAAGGAACGGCAACGCACGGCTACGCAATGCACGGCCAGGCAAGGAAATGGTAACGCATGGCAAGGCACGGTAAGGCAAGAAAAGGCTAATGCACGACAACGCACGGCTAGGCAATGCACGGCCAGGCAAGGAAAGGGTAACGCAAGGCAAGGCACGGTCAGGCGAGGCAAGGCTAAGGCACGACAACGCAAGGCTAGGCAATGAACGGAAGGCAAGCAAAGAGTAACGGAAGGCAAGGAAGGCAAGGGAAAGCAAGGGAAGGCAAGGGCAACGAAAGGAACGGCACGGTAAGGGGAAACAAAGCTAAGGCACGACAATGCAGGGCTAGGCAATGCACGGCAAGGCAAGGAAAGGGTAGCGCAAGGCAAAGCACGGTGAGGCAAGACAAGGCAAATGCACGACAACGCACGGCTAGGCACTGCACGGCAAGGCAAGGAAAGGGTAACTCAAGGCAAGGCACGGTCAGGCGAGGCAAGGCTAAGGCACGACAACGCAAGGCTAGGCAATGCACGGAAGGCAAGCAAAGAGTAACGGAAGGCAAGGAAGGCAAGGGAAAGCAGGGGAAGGCAAGGGTAACGAAAGGAACGGCACGGTAAGGGGAAACAATGCTAAGGCACGACAACACAGGGCTAGGCAATGCACGGCAAGGTAAGGAAAGGGTAACGCAAGGCAAGGCACGGTGAGGCAAGGCAAGGCTGATGCACGACAACGCACGGCTAGGCAATGCACGGCAAGGCAAGGAAAGGGTAACGCAAGGCAAGGCACGGTAAGGCGCGGCAAGGCTAAGGCACGACAACGCAAGGCTAGGCAATAAACGGAAGGCAAGCAAAGAGTAACGGAAGGCAAGGAAGGCAAGGGAAAGCAGGGGAAGGCAAGGGTAACGGAAGGAACGGCACGGTAAGGGGAAACAAGGCTAAGGCACGACAACGCAGGGCTAGCCAATGCACGGCAAGGAAAGGAAAGGGTAACGCAAGGCAAGGCACCGTTACGCGAGGCAAGGCTAAGGCACGACAACGCAAGGCTAGGCAATGCACGGAAGGCAAGCAAAGAGTAACGGAAGGCAAGGAAGGCAAGGGAAAGCAAGGCAAGGCAAGGGTAACGGAAGGAACGGCACGGAAAGGGGAAACAAGGCTAAGGCACGACAACGCACGGCTAGGCAAGGCACGGCAAGGTAAGGAAAGGGTAACGCAAGGCAAGGCACGGTGAGGCAAGGCAAGGCTGATGCACGACAACGCACGGCTGGGCAATGCACGGCAAGGCAAGGAAAGGGTAACGCAAGGCAAGGCACGGTGAGGCAAGGCAAGGCAAATGCACGACAACGCACGGCTAGGCAATGCACGGCAAGGCAAGGAAAGGGTAACGCAAGGCAAGGCACGGTCAGGCTAGGCAAGTCTAAGGCACGACAACGCAAGGATAGGCAATGAACGGAAGGCAAGCAAAGAGTAACGGAAGGCAAGGAAGGCAAGGGAAAGCAAGGCAAGGCAAGGGTAACAGAAGGAACGGCACGGCAAGGCGAAACAAGGCTAAGGCACGGCAACGCACGGCTAGGCAATGCACGGCAAGGCAAGGAAAGGGTAACGCAAGGCAAGGCACTGTGAGGCAAGGCAAGGCTGATGCACGACAACGCACGGCTAGGCAATGCACGGCAAGGCAAGGAAAGGGTAACGCAAGGCAAGGCACGGTCAGGCAAGGCAAGGCTAAGGCACGACAACGCAAGGCTAGGCAATGCACGGCAAGGCAAGGAAAGGGTAACGCAAGGCAAGGCACGGTAAGGCGCGGCAAGGCTAAGGCACGACAACGCAAGGCTAGGCAATAAACGGAAGGCAAGCAAAGAGTAACGGAAGGCAAGGAAGGCAAGGGAAAGCAGGGGAAGCCAAGGGTAACGGAAGGAACGGCACGGTAAGGGGAAACAAGGCTAAGGCACGACAACGCAGGGCTAGCCAATGCACGGCAAGGCAAGGAAAGGGTAACGCAAGGCAAGGCACGGTCAGGCGAGGCAAGGCTAAGGCACGACAACGCAAGGCTAGGCAATGCACGGAAAGCAAGCAAAGAGGAACGGAAGGCAAGGAAGGCTAGGGAAAGCAGGGAAAGGCAAGGGTAACGGAAGGAACGGCACGGTAAAGGCAAACAAGACTAAGGCACGACAACAGAGGTCTAGGCAATGCAGGGCAAGGCAAGGAAATGGTAACGCAAGGCAAGGCACGGTTTGGGGAGGCAAAGCTAATGCACGACAACGCAAGGCTAGGCAGTGCACGGCTAGGCAAGGAAAGAGTAACGGAAGGAAAGGAAGGCAAGGCAAAGCAAGGCAAGGCAAGTGTAACAAAAGGCAAGGCACGGCAAGGGGAAATAAGGCTAAGGAACGGCAACGCACGGCTACGCAATGCACGGCCAGGCAAGGAAAGGGTAACGCAAGGCAAGGCACGGTAAGGCAAGACAAGGCTAATGCACGACAACGCACGGCTAGGCAATGCACGGCCAGGCAAGGAAAGGGTAACGCAAGGCAAGGCACGGTGAGGCAAGGCAAGGCAAATGCACGACAACGCACGGCTAGGCAATGCACGGCAAGGCAAGGAAAGGGTAACGCAAGGCAAGGCACGGTCAGGCGAGGCAAGGCTAAGGCACGACAACGCAAGCCTAGGCAACGAACCGAAGGCAAGCAAAGAGTAACGGAAGGCAAGGAAGGCAAGGGAAAGCAAGGGAAGGCAAGAGCAACGAAAGGAACGGCACGGTAAGGGGAAACAAAGCTAAGGCAGGACAATGCAGGGCTAGGCAATGCACGGCAAGGCAAGGAAAGGGTAACGCAAGGCAAATCACGGTGAGGCAAGACAAGGCAAATGCACGACAACGCACGGCTAGGCAATGCACGGCAAGGCAAGGAAAGGGTAACTCAAGGCAAGGCACGGTCAGGCGAGGCAAGGCTAAGGCACGACAACGGAAGGCTAGGCAATGCACGGAAGGCAAGCAAAGAGTAACGGAAGGCAAGGAAGGCAAGGGAAAGCAGGGGAAGGCAAGGGTAACGAAAGGAACGGCACGGTAAGGGGAAAAAAGGCTAAGGCACGACAACACAGGGCTAGGCAATGCAGGGCAAGGCAAGGAAAGGGTAACGCAAGGCAAGGCACGGTTTGGGGAGGCAAGGCTAATGCACGACAACGCAAGGCTAGACAGTGCACGGCTAGGCAAGGAAAGAGTAACGGAAGGCAAGGAAGGCAAGGGAAAGCAAGGCAAGGCAAGGGTAACGGAAGGAACGGCACGGCAAGGGGAAACAAGGCTAAGGAACGGCAACGCACGGCTACGAAATGCACGGCAAGGCAAGGAAAGGGTAACGCAAGGCAAGGCACGGTGAGGCAAGGCAAGGCTGATGCACGACAACGCACGGCTAGGCAATGCACGGCAAGGCAAGGAAAGGGTAACGCAAGGCAAGGCACGGTCAGGCGAGGCAAGGCTAAGGCAAGACAACGCAAGGCTAGGCAATGCACGGCAAGGCAAGGAAAGGGTAACACAAGGCAAGGCACGGTGAGGCAAGTCAAGGCTGATGCACGACAACGCACGGCTAGGCAATGCACGGCAAGGCAAGGAAAGGGTAACGCAAGGCAAGGCACGGTCAGGCGAGGCAAGGTTAAGGCACGACAACACAAGGCTAGGCAATGCACGGCAAGGCAAGGAAAGGGTAACGCAAGGCAAGGCACGGCAAGGCGAGGCAAGGCTAAGGCACGACAACGCAAGGCTAGGCAATGCACGGAAGGCAAGCAAAGAGTAACGGAAGGCAAGGAAGGCAAGGGAAAGC
Source organism: Macrotis lagotis (assembly GCF_037893015.1). NCBI lineage: Eukaryota > Metazoa > Chordata > Mammalia > Peramelemorphia > Peramelidae > Macrotis > Macrotis lagotis. The sequence goes on from NW_027422127.1 coordinate 239,915, forward strand.
AGGGAAAGGCAAGGGTAACGGAAGGAACGGCACGGTAAGGGGAAACAAGGCTAAGGCACGACAACGCAGGGCTAGGCAATGCACGGCAAGGAAAGGAAAGGGTAACGCAAAGCAAGGCACCGTTACGCGAGGCAAGGCTAGGGCACGACAACGCAAGGCTAGGCAATGCACGGAAGGCAAGCATAGAGTAACGGAAGGCCAGGAAGGCAAGGGAAAGCAAGGCAAGGCAAGGGTAACGGAAGGAACGGCACGGCAAGGGGAAACAAGGCTAAGGCACGGCAACGCACGGCTAGGCAATGCACGGCAAGGCAAGGAAAGGGTAACGCAAGGCAAGGCACTGTCAGGCGAGGCAAGGCTAAGGCACGACAACGCAAGGCTAGGCAATGCACGGAAGGCAAGCAAAGAGGAACGGAAGGCAAGGAAGGCTAGGGAAAGCAGGGAAAGGCAAGGGTAACGGAAGGAACGGCACGGTAAGGGCAAACAAGACTAAGGCACGACAACACAGGGCTAGGCAATGCAGGGCAAGGCAAGGAAAGGGTAACGCAAGGCAAGGCACGGTGAGGCAAGGCAAGGCTGATGCACGACAACGCACGGCTAGGCAGTGCACGGCTAGGCAAGGAAAGAGTAACGGAAGGAAAGGAAGGCAAGGCAAAGCAAGGCAAGGCAAGTGTAACAAAAGGCAAGGCACGGCAAGGGGAAATAAGGCTAAGGAACGGCAACGCACGGCTACGCAATGCACGGCCAGGGAAGGAAAGGGTAACGCAAGGCAAGGCACGGTAAGGCAAGACAAGGCTAATGCACGACAACGCACGGCTAGGCAATGCACGGCCAGGCAAGGAAAGGGTAACGCAAGGCAAGGCACGGTGAGGCAAGGCAAGGCTGATGCACGACAACGCACGGCTAGGCCATTCACGGCAAGGCAAGGAAAGGGTAACGCAAGGCAAGGCACGGTCAGGCGAGGCAAGGCTAAGGCACGACAACGCAAGGCTAGGCAATGCACGGAAGGCAAGCAAAGAGTAACGGAAGGCAAGGGAAAGCAAGGGAAGCCAAGTGTAACAAAAGGCAAGGCACGGCAAAGGGAAACAAGGCTAAGGAACGGCAACGCACGGCTACGCAATGCACGGCCAGGCAAGGAAAGGGTAACGCAAGGCAAGGCACGGTGAGGCAAGGCAAGGCAAATGCACGACAACGCACGGCTAGGCAATGCACGGCAAGGCAAGGAAAGGGTAACGCAAGGCAAGGCACGGTCAGGCGAGGCAAGGCTAAGGCACGACAACGCAAGGCTAGGCAATGAACGGAAGGCAAGCAAAGAGTAACGGAAGGCAAGGAAGGCAAGGGAAAGCAAGGGAAGGCAAGGGCAACGAAAGGAACGGCACGGTAAGGGGAAACAAAGCTAAGGCACGACAATGCAGGGCTAGGCAATGCACGGCAAGGCACGGTGAGGCAAGGCAAGGCTGATGCACGACAACGCACGGCTAGGCAATGCACGGCAAGGCAAGGAAAGGGTAACGCAAGGCAAGGCACGGTAAGGCGCGGCAAGGCTAAGGCACGACAACGCAAGGCTAGGCAATGAACGGAAGGCAAGCAAAGAGTAACGGAAGGCTAGGAAGGCAAGGGAAAGCAGGGGAAGGCAAGGGTAACGGAAGGAACGGCACGGTAAGGGGAAACAAGGCTAAGGCACGACAACGCAGGGCTAGCCAATGCACGGCAAGGAAAGGAAAGGGTAACGCAAGGCAAGGCACCGTTACGCGAGGCAAGGCTAGGGCATGACAACGCAAGGCTAGGCAATGCACGGAAGGCAAGCAAAGAGTAACGGAAGGCCAGGAAGGCAAGGGAAAGCAAGGCAAGGCAAGGGTAACGGAAGGAACGGCACGGCAAGGGGAAACAAGGCTAAGGCACGGCAACGCACGGCTAGGCAATGCACGGCAAGGCAAGGAAAGGGTAACGCAAGGCAACACACGTTCAGGCGAGGCAAGGCTAAGGCACGACAACGCAAGGCTAGGCAATGCACGGAAGGCAAGCAAAGAGGAACGGAAGGCAAGGAAGGCTAGGGAAAGCAGGGAAAGGCAAGGGTAACGGAAGGAACGGCACGGTAAGGGCAAACAAGACCAAGGCACGACAACACAGGGCTAGGCAATGCAGGGCAAGGCAGGGAAATGGTAACGCAAGGCAAGGCACGGTTTGGGGAGGCAAAGCTAATGCATGACAACGCAAGGCTAGGCAGTGCACGGCTAGGCAAGGAAAGAGTAACGGAAGGAAAGGAAGGCAAGGCAAAGCAAGGCAAGGCAAGTGTAACTAAAGGCAAGGCACGGCAAGGGGAAACAAGGCTAAGGAACGGCAACGCACGGCTACGCAATGCACGGCCAGGCAAGGAAAGGGTAACGCAAGGCAAGGCACGGTCAGGAGAGGCAAGGCTAAGGCACGACAACGCAAGGCTAGGCAATGCACGGAAGGCAAGCAAAGAGTAACGGAAGGCAAGGAAGGCAAGGGAAAGAAGAGGAAGGCAAGGGTAACGAAAGGAACGGCACGGTAAGGGGAAACAAGGCTAAGGCACGACAACACAGGGCTAGGCAATGCAGGGCAAGGCAAGGAAAGGGTAACGGAAGGCAAGGCACGGTTTGGGGAGGAAGGCGAATGCACGACAACGCAAGTCTAGGCAATGAACGGAAGGCAAGCAAAAAGTAACGGAAGGCAAGGAAGGCTAGGGAAAGCAGGGAAAGGCAAGGGTAACGGAAGGAACGGCACGGTAAGGGCAAACAAGACTAAGGCACGACAACACAGGGCTAGGCAATGCAGGGCAAGGCAAGGAAATGGTAACGCAAGGCAAGGCACGGTTTGGGGAGGCAAAGCTAATGCACGACAACGCAAGGCTAGGCAGTGCACGGCTAGGCAAGGAAAGAGTAACGGAAGGAAAGGAAGGCAAGGCAAAGCAAGGCAAGGCAAGTGTAACAAAAGGCAAGGCACGGCAAGGGGAAACAAGGCTAAGGCACGACAACGCAGGGCTAGCCAATGCACGGCAAGGAAAGGAAAGTGTAACGCAAGGCAAGGCACCGTTACGCGAGGCAAGGCTAAGGCACGACAACGCAAGGCTAGGCAATGCACGGAAGGCAAGCAAAGAGTAACGGAAGGCAAGGAAGGCAAGGGAAAGCAAGGCAAGGCAAGGGTAACGGAAGGAACGGCACAGCAAGGGGAAACAAGGCTAAGGCACGGAAACGCACGGCTAGGCAATGCACGGCAAGGCAAGGAAAGGGTAACGCAAGGCAAGGCACTGTCAGGCGAGGCAAGGCTAAGACACGACAACGCAAGGCTAGGCAATGCACGGAAGGAAAGCAAAGAGTAACGGAAGGCAATGAAAGTAAGGGAAAGCAAAGCAAGGTAAGGGTAACGCAAGGCAAGGCACGGTAAGGCAAGACAAGGCTAATGCACGACAACGCACGGCTAGGCAATTCACGGCAAGGCAAGGAAAGGGTAACGCAAGGCAAGGCACGGTCAGGCGAGGCAAGGCTAAGGCACGACAACGCAAGGCTAGGCAATGCACGGAAGGCAAGCAAAGAGGAACGGAAGGCAAGGAAGGCTAGGGAAAGCAGGGAAAGGCAAGGGTAACGGAAGGAACGGCACGGTAAGGGCAAACAAGACTAAGGCACGACAACACAGGGCTAGGCAATGCAGGGCAAGGCAAGGAAATGGTAACGCAAGGCAAGGCACGGTTTGGGGAGGCAAAGCTAATGCACGACAACGCAAGGCTAGGCAGTGCACGGCTAGCCAAGGAAAGAGTAACGGAAGGAAAGGAAGGCAAGGCAAAGCAAGGCAAGGCAAGTGTAACAAAAGGCAAGGCACGGCAAAGGGAAACAAGGCTAAGGAACGGCAACGCACGGCTACGCAATGCACGGCCAGGCAAGGAAAGGGTAACGCAAGGCAAGGCACGGTGAGGCAAGGCAAGGCAAATGCACGACAACGCACGGCTAGGCAATGCACGGCAAGGCAAGGAAAGGGTAACGCAAGGCAAGGCACGGTCAGGCGAGGCAAGGCTAAGGCACGACAACGCAAGGCTAGGCAATGAACGGAAGGCAAGCAAAGAGTAACGGAAGGCAAGGAAGGCAAGGGAAAGCAAGGGAAGGCAAGGGCAACGAAAGGAACGGCACGGTAAGGGGAAACAAAGCTAAGGCACGACAATGCAGGGCTAGGCAATGCACGGCAAGGCAAGGAAAGGGTAACGCAAGGCAAGGCACGGTGAGGCAAAGCAAGGCTGATGCACGACAACGCACGGCTAGGCAATGCACGGCAAGGCAAGGAAAGGGTAACGCAAGGCAAGGCACGGTAAGGCGCGGCAAGGCTAAGGCACGACAACGCAAGGCTAGGCAATATACGGAAGGCAAGCAAAGAGTAACGGAAGGCAAGGAAGGCAAGGGAAAGCAGGGGAAGGCAAGGGTAACGGAAGGAACGGCACGGTAAGGGGAAACAAGGCTAAGGCACGGCAACGCACGGCTAGGCAATGCACGGCAAGGCAAGGAAAGGGTAACGCAAAGCAAGGCACCGTTACGCGACGCAAGGCTAGGGCACGACAACGCAAGGCTAGGCAATGCACGGAAGGCAAGCAAAGAGTAACGGAAGGCCAGGAAGGCAAGGGAAAGCAAGGCAAGGCAAGGGTAACGGAAGGAACGGCACGGCAAGGGGAAACAAGGCTAAGGCACGGCAACGCACGGCTAGGCAATGCACGGCAAGGCAAGGAAAGGGTAACGCAAGGCAAGGCACGTTCAGGCGAGGCAAGGCTAAGGCACGACAACGCAAGGCTAGGCAATGCACGGAAGGCAAGCAAAGAGGAACGGAAGGCAAGGAAGGCTAGGGAAAGCAGGGAAAGGCAAGGGTAACGGAAGGAACGGCACGGTAAGGGCAAACAAGACCAAGGCACGACAACACAGGGCTAGGCAATGCAGGGCAAGGCAAGGAAATGGTAACGCAAGGCAAGGCACGGTTTGGGGAGGCAAAGCTAATGCATGACAACGCAAGGCTAGGCAATGCACGGCAAGGCAAGGAAAGAGCAACGGAAGGAAAGGAAGGCAAGGCAAAGCAAGGCAAGGCAAGTGTAACAAAAGGCACGGCACGGCAAGGGGAAACAAGGCTAAGGCACGACAACGCACGGCTAGGCAAGGCACGGCCAGGCAAGGAAAGGGTAACGCAAGGCAAGGCACGGTAAGGCAAGACAAGGCTAATGCACGACAACGCACGGCTAGGCAATGCACGGCCAGGCAAGGAAAGGGTAACGCAAGGCAAGGCACGGTGAGGCAAGGCAAGGCAAATGCACGACAACGCACGGCTAGGCAATGCACGGCAAGGCAAGGAAAGGGTAACGCAAGGCAAGGCACGGTCAGGCGAGGCAAGGCTAAGGCACGACAACGCACGGCTAGGCAATGCACGGCAAGGCAAGGAAAGGGTAACGCAAGGCAAGGCACGGTGAGGCAAGGCAAGGCTAATACACGACAACGCATGGCTAGGCAATGCACGGCAAGGCAAGGAAAGGGTAACGCAAGGCAAGGCACGGTCAGGCGAGGCAAGGCTAAGGCAGGACAACGCAAGGCTAGGCAATGCACGGCAAGGCAAGGAAAGGGTAACGCAAGGCAAGGCACGGTAAGGCGAGGCAAGGCTAAGGCACGACAACGCAAGGCTAGGCAATGAACAGAAGGCAAGTAAAGAGTAACGGAAGGCAGGGAAGGCAAGGGAAAGCAAGGGAAGGCACGGGCAACGAAAGGAACGGCACGGTAAGGGGAAACAAAGCTAAGGCACGACAATGCAGGGCTAGGCAATGCACGGCAAGGCAAGGAAAGGGTAACGCAAGGCAAAGCACGGTGAGGCAAGACAAGGCAAATGCACGACAATGCACGGCTAGGCAATGCACGGCAAGGCAAGGAAAGGGTAACTCAAGGCAAGGCACGGTCAGGCGAGGCAAGGCTAAGGCACGACAACGCAAGGCTAGGCAATGCACGGAAGGCAAGCAAAGAGTAACGGAAGGCAAGGAAGGCAAGGGAAAGAAGGGGAAGGCAAGGGTAACGAAAGGAACGGCACGGTAAGGGGAAACAAGGCTAAGGCACGACAACACAGGGCTAGGCAATGCAGGGCAAGGCAAGGAAAGGGTAACGCAAGGCAAGGCACGGTTTGGGGAGGAAGGCGAATGCACGACAACGCAAGGCTAGGCAATGCACGGAAGGCAAGCAAAAAGTAACGGAAGGAAAGGAAGGCTAGGGAAAGCAGGGAAAGGCAAGGGTAACGGAAGGAACGGCACGGTAAGGGCAAACAAGACTAAGGCACGACAACACAGGGCTAGGCAATGCAGGGCAAGGCAAGGAAATGGTAACGCAAGGCAAGGCACGGTTTGGGGAGGCAAAGCTAATGCACGACAACGCAAGGCTAGGCAGTGCACGGCTAGGCAAGGAAAGAGTAACGGAAGGAAAGGAAGGCAAGGCAAAGCAAGGCAAGGCAAGTGTAACAAAAGGCAAGGCACGGCAAGGGGAAACAAGGCTAAGGCACGACAACGCAGGGCTAGCCAATGCACGGCAAGGAAAGGAATGGGTAACGCAAGGCAAGGCACCGTTACGCGAGGCAAGGCTAAGGCACGACAACGCAAGGCTAGGCAATGCACGGAAGGCAAGCAAAGAGTAACGGAAGGCAAGGAAGGCAAGGGAAAGCAAGGCAAGGCAAGGGTAACGGAAGGAACGGCACAGCAAGGGGAAACAAGGCTAAGGCACGGAAACGCACGGCTAGGCAATGCACGGCAAGGCAAGGAAAGGGTAACGCAAGGCAAGGCAATGTCAGGCGAGGCAAGGCTAAGACACGACAACGCAAGGCTAGGCAATGCACGGAAGGAAAGCAAAGAGTAACGGAAGGCAATGAAAGTAAGGGAAAGCAAAGCAAGGTAAGGGTAACGTAAGGCAAGGCAAAGCACGGTGAGGCAAGACAAGGCAAATGCACGACAACGCACGGCTAGGCAATTCACGGCAAGGCAAGGAAAGGGTAACGCAAGGCAAGGCACGGTCAGGCGAGGCAAGGCTAAGGCACGACAACGCAAGGCTAGGCAATGCACGGAAGGCAAGCAAAGAGGAACGGAAGGCAAGGAAGGCTAGGGAAAGCAGGGAAAGGCAAGGGTAACGGAAGGAACGGCACGGTAAGGGCAAACAAGACTAAGGCACGACAACACAGGGCTAGGCAATGCAGGGCAAGGCAAGGAAATGGTAACGCAAGGCAAGGCACGGTTTGGGGAGGCAAAGCTAATGCACGACAACGCAAGGCTAGGCAGTGCACGGCTAGGCAAGGAAAGAGTAACGGAAGGAAAGGAAGGCAAGGCAAAGCAAGGCAAGGCAAGTGTAACAAAAGGCAAGGCACGGCAAGGGGAAACAAGGCTAAGGAACGGCAACGCACGGCTACGCAATGCACGGCCAGGCAAGGAAAGGGTAACGCAAGGCAAGGCACGGTGAGGCAAGGCAAGGCAAATGCACGACAACGCACGGCTAGGCAATGCACGGCCAGGCAAGGAAAGGGTAACGCAAGGCAAGGCACGGTGAGGCAAGGCAAGGCAAATGCACGACAACGCACGGCTAGGCAATGCACGGCAAGGCAAGGAAAGGGTAACGCAAGGCAAGGCACGGTCAGGCGAGGCAAGGCTAAGGCACGACAACGCAAGGCTAGGCAATGAACCGAAGGCAAGCAAAGAGTAACGGAAGGCAAGGAAGGCAAGGGAAAGCAAGGGAAGGCAAGGGCAACGAAAGGAACGGCAATGTAAGGGGAAACAAAGCTAAGGCACGACAACGCAGGGCTAGGCAATGCACGGCAAGGCAAGGAAAGGGTAACGCAAGGCAAAGCACGGTGAGGCAAGACAAGGCAAATGCACGACAACGCACGGCTAGGCAATGCACGGCAAGGCAAGGAAAGGGTAACTCAAGGCAAGGCACGGTCAGGCGAGGCAAGGCTAAGGCACGACAACTCAAGGCTAGGCAATGCACGGAAGGCAAGCAAAGAGTAACGGAAAGCAAGGAAGGCAAGGGAAAGCAGGGGAAGGCAAGGGTAACGAAAGGAACGGCACGTTAAGGGGAAACAAGGCTAAGGCACGACAACACAGGGCTAGGCAATGCACGGCAAGGCAAGGAAAGGGTAACGCAAGGCAAGGCACGGTGAGGCAAGGCAAGGCTGATGCACGACAACGCACGGCTAGGCAATGCACGGCAAGGCAAGGAAAGGGTAACGCAAGGCAAGGCACGATCAGGCGAGGCAAGGCTAAGGTACGACAACGCAAGGCTAGGCAATGCACGGCAAGGCAAGGAAAGGGTAACGCAAGGCAAGGCACGGTAAGGCGCGGCAAGGCTAAGGCACGACAACGCAAGGCTAGGCAATAAACGGAAGGCAAGCAAAGAGTAACGGAAGGCAAGGAAGTCAAGGGAAAGCAGGGGAAGGCAAGGGTAACGGAAGGAACGGCACGGTAAGGGGAAACAAGGCTAAGGCACGACAACGCAGGGCTAGCCAATGCACGGCAAGGAAAGGAAAGGGTAACGCAAGGCAAGGCACCGTTACGCGAGGCAAGGCTAAGGCACGACAACGCAAGGCTAGGCAATGCACGGAAGGCAAGCAAAGAGTAACGGAAGGCAAGGAAGGCAAGGGAAAGCAAGGCAAGGCAAGGGTAACGGAAGGAACGGCACGGCAAGGGGAAACAAAGCTAAGGCACGACAATGCAGGGCTAGGCAATGCATGGCAAGGCAAGGAAATGGTAACGCAAGGCAAGGCACGGTTCGGGGAGGAAGGCGAATGCACGACAACGCAAGGCTAGGCAATGCACGGAAGGCAAGGAAAGGGTAACGCAAGGCAAGGCACGGTCAGGCGAGGCAAGGCTAAGGCACGACAACGCAAGGCTAGGCAATGAACGGAAGGCAAGCAAAGAGTAACGGAAGGCAAGGAAGGCAAGGGAAAGCAAGGGAAGGCAAGGGCAACGAAAGGAACGGCACGGTAAGGGGAAACAAAGCTAAGGCACGACAATGCAGGGCTAGGCAATGCATGGCAAGGCAAGGAAAGGGTAACGCAAGGCAAGGCACGGTCAGGGGAGGCAAGGCTAATGCACGACAACGCAAGGCTAGGCAATGCACGGAAGGCAAGCAAAGAGTAACGGAAGGCAAGGAAGGCAAGGGAAAGCAAGGCAAGGCAAGGGTAACAGAAGGAACGGCACGGCAAGGGGAAACAAGGCTAAGGCACGGCAACGCACGGCTAGGCAATGCACGGCAAGGCAAGGAAAGGGTAACGCAAGGCAAGGCACGGTGAGGCAAGGCAAGGCTGATGCACGACAACGCACGGCTAGGCAATGCACGGCAAGGCAAGGAAAGGGTAACGCAAGGCAAGGCACGGTAAGGCGCGGCAAGGCTAAGGCACGACAACGCAAGGCTAGGTAATAAACGAAAGGCAAGCAAAGAGTAACGGAAGGCAAGGAATGCAAGGGAAAGCAGGGGAAGGCAAGGGTAACGGAAGGAACGGCACGGTAAGGGGAAACAAGGCTAAGGCACGACAACGCAAGGCTAGGCAATGCACGGAAGGCAAGCAAAGAGTAACGGAAGGCAAGGCACCGTTACGCGAGGCAAGGCTAAGGCACGACAACGCAAGGCTAGGCAATGCACGGAAGGCAAGCAAAGAGTAACGGAAGGCAAGGAAGGCAAGGGAAAGCAAGGCAAGGCAAGGGTAACGGAAGGAACGGCACGGTAAGGGCAAACAAGACTAAGGCACGACAACACAGGGCTAGGCAATGCACGGCAAGGCAAGGAAAGGGTAACGCAAGGCAAGGCACGGTCAGGCGAGGCAAAGCTGATGCACGACAACGCAAGGCTAGGCAGTGCACGGCTAGGCAAGGAAAGAGTAACGGAAGGAAAGGAAGGCAAGGCAACGCAAGGCAAGGCAAGTGTAACAAAAGGCAATGCACGGCAAGGGGAAACAAGGCTAAGGCACGGCAACGCACGGCTAGGCAATGCACGGCCAGGCAAGGAAAGGGTAACGCAAGGCAAGGCACGGTCAGGCGAGGCAAGGCTAAGGCACGACAACGCAAGGCTAGGCAATGCACGGCAAGGCAAGGAAAGGGTAACGCAAGGCAAGGCACGGTCAGGCGAGGCAAGGCTAAGGCACGACAACGCACGGCTAGGCAATGCACGGCAAGGCAAGGAAAGGGTAACGCAAGGCAAGGCACGGTCAGGCGAGCCAAGGCTAAGGCACGACAACGCAAGGCTAGGCAATGCACGGCAAGGCAAGGAAAGGGTAACGCAAGGCAAGGCACGGTGAGGCAAGGCAAGGCTGATGCACGACAACGCACGGCTAGGCAATGCACGGCAAGGCAAGGAAAGGGTAACGCAAGGCAAGGCACGGTCAGGCGAGGCAAGGCTAAGGCACGACAACGCACGGCTAGGCAATGCACGGCAAGGCAAGGAAAGGGTAACGCAAGGCAAGGCACGGTAAGGCGAGGCAAGGCTAAGGCACGACAACGCAAGGCTAGGCAATGAACGGAAGGCAAGCAAATAGTAACGGAAGGCAAGGAAGGCAAGGGAAAGCAAGGGAAGGCAAGGGCAACGAAAGGAACGGCACGGTAAGGGGAAACAAAGCTAAGGCACGACAATGCAGGGCTAGGCAATGCACGGCAAGGCAAGGAAAGGGTAACGCAAGGCAAAGCACGGTGAGAGAAGACAAGGCAAATGCACGACAACGCACGGCTAGGCAATGCACGGCAAGGCAAGGAAAGGGTAACTCAAGGCAAGGCACGATCAGGCGAGGCAAGGCTAAGGCACGACAACGCAAGGCTAGGCAATGCACGGAAGGCAAGCAAAGAGTAACGGAAGGCAAGGAAGGCAAGGGAAAGAAGGGGAAGGCAAGGGTAACGAAAGGAACGGCACGGTAAGGGGAAACAAGGCTAAGGCACGACAACACAGGGCTAGGCAATGCAGGGCAAGGCAAGGAAAGGGTAACGCAAGGCAAGGCACGGTTTGGGGAGGAAGGCGAATGCACGACAAAGCAAGGCTAGGCAATGCACGGAAGGCAAGCAAAGAGTAATGGAAGGCAAGGAAGGCTAGGGAAAGCAGGGAAAGGCAAGGGTAACGGAAGGAACGGCACGGTAAGGGCAAACAAGACTAAGGCACAACAACACAGGGCTAGGCAATGCAGGGCAAGGCAAGGAAATGGTAACGCAAGGCAAGGCACGGTTTGGCGAGGCAAAGCTAATGCACGACAACGCCAGGCTAGGCAGTGCACGGCTAGGCAAGGAAAGAGTAACGGAAGGAAAGGAAGGCAAGGCAAAGCAAGGCAAGGCAAGTGTAACAAAAGGCAAGGCACGGCAAGGGGAAACAAGGCTAAGGAACGGCAACGCAGGGCTACGCAATGCACGGCCAGGCAAGGAAAGGGTAACGCAAGGCAAGGCACGGTAAGGCAAGACAAGGCTAATGCACGACAACGCACGGCTAGGCAATGCACGGCCAGGCAAGGAAAGGGTAACGCAAGGCAAGGCACGGTGAGGCAAGGCAAGGCAAATGCACGACAACGCACGGCTAGGCAATGCACGGCAAGGCAAGGAAAGGGTAACGCAAGGCAAGGTACGGTCAGGCGAGGCAAGGCTAAGGCACGACAACGCAAGGCTAGGCAATGAACGGAAGGCAAGCAAAGAGTAACGGAAGGCAAGGAAGGCAAGGGAAAGCAAGGGAAGGCAAGGGCAACGAAAGGAACGGCACGGTAAGGGGAAACAAAGCTAAGGCACGACAATGCAGGGCTAGGCAATGCACGGCAAGGCAAGGAAAGGGTAACGCAAGGCAAAGCACGGTGAGGCAAGACAAGGCAAATGCACGACAACGCACGGCTAGGCAATGCACGGCAAGGCAAGGAAAGCGTAACTCAAGGCAAGGCACGGTCAGGCGAGGCAAGGCTAAGGCACGACAACGCAAGGCTAGGCAATGCACGGAAGGCAAGCAAAGAGTAACGGAAGGCAAGGAAGGCAAGGGAAAGAAGGGGAAGGCAAGGGTAACGAAAGGAACGGCACGGTAAGGGGAAACAAGGCTAAGGCACGACAACACAGGGCTAGGCAATGCAGGGCAAGGCAAGGAAAGGGTAACGCAAGGCAAGGCACGGTTTGGGAGGAAGGCGAATGCACGACAACGCAAAGCTAGGCAATGCACGGAAGGCAAGCAAAGAGTAACGGAAGGCAAGGAAGGCAAGGGAAAGCAAGGCAAGGCAAGGGTAACAGAAGGAACGGCACGGCAAGGGGAAACAAGGCTAAGGTACTGCAACGCACGGCTAGGCAATGCACGGCAAGGCAAGGAAAGGGTAACGCAAGGCAAGGCACGGTGAGGCAAGGCAAGGCTGATGCACGACAACGCACGGCTAGGCAATGCACGGCAAGGCAAGGAAAGGGTAACGCAAGCCAAGGCACGGTCAGGCGAGGCAAGGCTAAGGCACGACAACGCAAGGCTAATCAATGCACGGCAAGGCAAGGAAAGGGTAACGCAAGGCAAGGCACGGTAAGGCGCGGCAAGGCTAAGGCACGACAACGCAAGGCTAGGCAATAAACGGAAGGCAAGCAAAGAGTAACGGAAGGCAAGGAAGGCAAGGGAAAGCAGGGGAAGGCAAGGGTAACGGAAGGAACGGCACGGTAAGGGGAAACAAGGCTAAGGCACGGCAACGCACGGTTAGGCAATGCACGGCAAGGGAAGGAAAGGGTAACGCAAGACAAGGCACTGTCAGGCGAGGCAAGGCTAAGGCACGACAACGCAAGGCTAGGCAATGCACGGAAGGAAAGCAAAGAGTAACGGAAGGCAATGAAAGGAAGGGAAAGGAAGGCAAGGTAAGGGTAACGCAAGGCAAGGCACGGTGAGGCAAGGCAAGGCTGATGCACGACAACGCACGGCTAGGCAATGCACGGCAAGGCAAGGAAAGGGTAACGCAAGGCAAGGCACGGTCAGGCGAGGCAAGGCTAAGGCAGGACAACGCAAGGCTAGGCAATGCACGGAAGGCAAGCAAAGAGGAACGGAAGGCAAGGAAGGCTAGGGAAAGCAGGGAAAGGCAAGGGTAACGGAAGGAACGGCACGGTAAGGGCAAACAAGGCTAAGGCACGACAACGCAGGGCTAGCCAATGCACGGCAAGGAAAGGAAAGGGTAACGCAAGGCAAGGCACCGTTACGCGAGGCAAGGCTAAGGCACGACAACGCAAGGCTAGGCAATGCACGGAAGGCAAGCAAAGAGTAACGGAAGGCAAGGAAGGCAAGGGAAAGCAGGGGAAGGCAAGGGGACGGGAAGGAACGGCACGGCAAGGGGAAACAAGGCTAAGGCACGGCAACGCACGGCTAGGCAATGCACGGCCAGGCAAGGAAAGGGTAACGCAAGGCAAGGCACGGTAAGGCAAGACAAGGCTAATGCAGGACAACGCACGGCTAGGCAATGCACGGCCAGGCAAGGAAAGGGTAACGCAAGGCAAGGCACGGTGAGGCAAGGCAAGGCAAATGCACGACAACGCACGGCTAGGCAATGCACGGCAAGGCAAGGAAAGGGTAACGCAAGGCAAGGCACGGTCAGCCGAGGCAAGTCTAAGGCACGACACCGCAAGGCTAGGCAATGAACGGAAGGCAAGCAAAGAGTAACGGAAGGCAAGGAAGGCAAGGGAAAGCAAGGGAAGGCAAGGGCAACGAAAGGAACGGCACGGTAAGGGGAAACAAAGCTAAGGCACGACAATGCAGGGCTAGGCAATGCACGGCAAGGCAAGGAAAGGGTAACGCAAGGCAAAGCACGGTGAGGCAAGACAAGGCAAATGCACGACAACGCACGGCTAGGCAATGCACGGCAAGGCAAGGAAAGGGTAACACAAGGAAAGACACGATCAGGCGAGGCAAGGCTAAGGCACGACAACGCAAGGCTAGGCAATGCACGGAAGGCAAGCAAAGAGTAACGGAATGCAAGGAAGGCAAGGGAAAGCAGGGGAAGGTAAGGGTAACGAAAGGAACGGCACGGTAAGGGGAAACAAGGCTAAGGCACGACAACACAGGGCTAGGCAATGCAGGGCAAGGCAAGGAAAGGGTAACGCAAGGCAAGGCACGGTTCGGGGAACAAGGCGAATGCACGACAACGCAAGGCTAGGCAATGCACGGAAGGCAAGCAAAGAGTAACGGAAGGCAAGGAAGGCAAGGGAAAGCAAGGCAAGGCAAGGGTAACAGAAGGAACGGCACGGCAAGGGGAAACAAGGCTATTACACGGCAACGCACGGCTAGGCAATGCACGGCAAGGCAAGGAAAGGGTAACGCAAGGCAAGGCACGGTGAGGCAAGGCAAGGCAAGGCTGATGCACGACAACGCACGGCTAGGCAATGCACGGCAAGGCAAGGAAAGGGTAACGCAAGGCAAGGCACGGTCAGGCGAGGCAAGGCTAAGGCACGACAACGCAAGGCTAGGCAATGCACGGCAAGGCAAGGAAAGTGCAACGCAAGGCAAGGCACGGTAAGGCGCGGCAAGGCTAAGGCACGACAACGCAAGGCTAGGCAATAAACGGAAGGCAAGCAAAGAGTAACGGAAGGCAAGGAAGGCAAGGGAAAGCAGGGGAAGGCAAGGGTAACGGAAGGAACGGCACGGCAAGGGGAAACAAGGCTAAGGCACGACAACGCACGGCTAGGCAATGCACGGCAAGGAAAGGAAAGGGTAACGCAAGGCAAGGCACCGTTACGCGAGGCAAGGCTAAGGCACGACAACGCAAGGCTAGGCAATGCACGGAAGGCAAGCAAAGAGTAACGGAAGGCAAGGAAGGCAAGGGAAAGCAAGGCAAGGCAAGGGTAACGGAAGGAACGGCACGGCAAGGGGAAACAAGGCTAAGGCACGACAATGCACGGCTAGGCAAGGCACGGCAAGGCAAGGAAAGGGTAACGCAAGGCAAGGCACGGTCAGGCGAGGCAAGGCTAAGGCACGACAACGCAGGGCTAGGCAATGCACGGCAAGGCAAGGAAAGGGTAACGCAAGGCAAGGCACGGTCAGGCAAGGCAAGGCTGAGGCACGACAACGCAAGGCTAGGCAATGCACGGCAAGGCAAGGAAAGGGTAACGCAAGGCAAGGCACGGTAAGGCGAGGCAAGGCTAAGGCACGACAACGCAAGGCTAGGCAATGCACGGAAGGCAAGCAAAGAGGAACGGAAGGCAAGGAAGGCTAGGGAAAGCAGGGGAAGGCAAGGGTAACGAAAGGAACGGCACGGTAAGGGGAAACAAGGCAAGGCAAGGAAAGGGTAACGCAAGGCAAGGCACGGTTTGGGGAGGAAGGCGAATGCACGACAACGCAAGGCTAGGCAATGCACGGAAGGCAAGCAAAGAGTAACGGAAGGCAAGGAAGGCAGGGGAAAGCAAGGCAAGGCAAGGGTAACAGAAGGAACGGCACGGCAAGGGGAAACAAGGCTAAGGCACCACAATGCACGGCTAGGCAAGGCACGGCAAGGCAAGGAAAGGGTAACGCAAGGCAAGGCACGGTGAGGCAAGGCAAGGCTAATGCACGACAACGCACGGCTAGGCAATTCACGGCAAGGCAAGGAAAGGGTAACGCAAGCCAAGGCAAGGTCAGGCAAGGCAAGGCTAATGCACGACAACGCACGGCTAGGCAATGCACGGCAAGGCAAGGAAAGGGTAACGCAAGGCAAGGCACGGTCAGGCGAGGCAAGGCTAAGGCACGACAACGCAAGGCTAGGCAATGAACGGAAGGCAAGCAAAGAGTAACGGAAGGCAAGGAAGGCAAGGGAAAGCAGGGGAAGGCAAGGGTAACGAAAGGAACGGCACGGTAAGGGGAAACAAGGCTAAGGCACGGCAACGCAGGCTAGGCAATGCACGGCAAGGCAAGGAAAGGGTAACGCAAGGCAAGCACGGTGAGGCGAGGCAAGGCAAATGCACGACAACGCAAGGCTAGGCAATGCACGGAAGGAAAGCAAAGAGTAACGGAAGGCAATGAAAGGAAGGGAAAGCAAGGCAAGGTAAGGGTAACGCAAGGCAAGGCACGGTGAGGCAAGGCAAGGCTGATGCACGACAACGCACGGCTAGGCAATTCACGGCAAGGCAAGGAAAGGGTAACGCAAGGCAAGGCACGGTCAGGCGAGGCAAGGCTAAGGCACGACAACGCAAGGCTAGGCAATGCACGGAAGGCAAGCAAAGATGAACGGAAGGCAAGGAAGGCTAGGGAAAGCAGGGAAAGGCAAGGGTAACGGAAGGAACGGCACGGTAAGGGCAAACAAGGCTAAGGCACGACAACACAGGGCTAGGCAATGCAGGGCAAGGCAAGGAAATGGTAACGCAAGGCAAGGCACGGTCAGGCGAGGCAAGGCTAAGGCACGACAACGCAAGTCTAGGCAGTGCACGGCTAGGCAAGGAAAGAGTAACGGAAGGAAAGGAAGGCAAGGCAAAGCAAGGCAAGGCAAGTGTAACAAAAGGCAAGGCACGGCAAGGGGTAACAAGGCTAAGGCACGGCAACGCACGGCTAGGCAATGCACGGCCAGGCAAGGAAAGGGTAACGCAAGACAAGGCACTGTCAGGCGAGGCAAGGCTAAGGCACGACAACGCAAGGCTAGGCAATGCACGGAAGGAAAGCAAAGAGTAACGGAAGGCAATGAAAGGAAGGGAAAGCAAGGCAAGGTAAGGGTAACGCAAGGCAAGGCACGGTGAGGCAAGGCAAGGCTGATGCACGACAACGCACGGCTAGGCAATTCACGGCAAGGCAAGGAAAGGGTAACGCAAGGCAAGGCACGGTCAGGCGAGGCAAGGCTAAGGCACGACAACGCAAGGCTAGGCAATGCACGGAAGGCAAGCAAAGATGAACGGAAGGCAAGGAAGGCTAGGGAAAGCAGGGAAAGGCAAGGGTAACGGAAGGAACGGCACGGTAAGGGCAAACAAGACTAAGGCACGACAACACAGGGCTAGGCAATGCAGGGCAAGGCAAGGAAATGGTAACGCAAGGCAAGGCACGGTTTGGGGAGGCAAAGCTAATGCACGACAACGCAAGGCTAGGCAGTGCACGGCTAGGCAAGGAAAGAGTAACGGAAGGAAAGGAAGGCAAGGCAAAGCAAGGCTAGGCAAGTGTAACAAAAGGCAAGGCACGGCAAGGGGAAACAAGGCTAAGGCACGGCAACGCACGGCTAGGCAATGCACGGCAAGGCAAGGAAAGGGTAACGCAAGGCAAGGCACGGTGAGGCAAGGCAAGGCTGATGCACGACAACGCACGGCTAGGCAATGCACGGCAAGGCAAGGAAAGGGTAACGCAAGGCAAGGCACGGTCAGGCGAGGCAAGGCTAAGGCACGACAACGCAAGGCTAGGCAATGCACGGCAAGGCAAGGAAAGGGCAACGCAAGGCAACGCACGGTAAGGCGCGGCAAGGCTAAGGCACGACAACGCAAGGCTAGGCAATAAACGGAAGGCAAGCAAAGAGTAACGGAAGGCAAGGAAGGCAAGGGAAAGCAAGGCAAGGCAAGGGTAACGGAAGGAACGGCACGGCAAGGGGAAACAAGGCTAAGGCACGGCAACGCACGGCTAGGCAAGGCACGGGAAGGCAAGGAAAGGGTAACGCAAGGCAAGGCACGGTCAGGCGAGGCAAGGCTAAGGCACAACAACGCAAGGCTAGGCAATGCACGGCAAAGCAAGGAAAGGGTAACGCAAGCCAAGGCACGGTCAGGCGAGGCAAGGCTAAGGCACGACAACGCAAGGCTAGGCAATGCACGGCAAGGCAAGGAAAGGGCAACGCAAGGCAACGCACGGTAAGGCGCGGCAAGGCTAAGGCACGACAACGCAAGGCTAGGCAATAAACGGAAGGCAAGCAAAGAGTAACGGAAGGCAAGGAAGGCAAGGGAAAGCAGGGGAAGGCAAGGGTAACGGAAGGAACGGCACGGTAAGGGGAAACAAGGCTAAGGCACGGCAACGCACGGCTAGGCAATGCACGGCAAGGCAAGGAAAGGGTAACGCAAGACAAGGCACTGTCAGGCGAGGCAAGGCTAAGGCACGACAACGCAAGGGTAGGCAATGCACGGAAGGAAAGCAAAGAGTAACGGAAGGCAATGAAAGGAAGGGAAAGCAAGGCAAGGTAAGGGTAACGCAAGGCAAGGCACGGTGAGGCAAGGCAAGGCTGATGCACGACAACGCACGGCTAGGCCATTCACGGCAAGGCAAGGAAAGGGTAACGCAAGGCAAGGCACGGTCAGGCGAGGCAAGGCTAAGGCACGACAACGCAAGGCTAGGCAATGCACGGAAGGCAAGCAAAGAGAAACGGAAGGCAAGGAACGCTAGGGAAAGCAGGGAAAGGCAAGGGTAACGGAAGGAACGGCACGGTAAGGGCAAACAAGACTAAGGCACGACAACACAGGGCTAGGCAATGCAGGGCAAGGCAAGGAAATGGTAACGCAAGGCAAGGCACGGTTTGGGGAGGCAAAGCTAATGCACGACAACGCAAGGCTAGGCAGTGCACGGCTAGGCAAGGAAAGAGTAACGGAAGGAAAGGAAGGCAAGGCAAAGCAAGGCAAGGCAAGTGTAACAAAAGGCAAGGCACGGCAAGGGGAAACAAGGCTAAGGAACGGCAACGCACGGCTACGCAATGCACGGCCAGGCAAGGAAAGGGTAACGCAAGGCAAGGCACGGTAAGGCAAGACAAGGCTAATGCACGACAACGCACGGCTAGGCAATGCACGGCCAGGCAAGGAAAGGGTAACGCAAGGCAAGGCACGGTGAGGCAAGGCAAGGCAAATGCACGACAACGCACGGCTAGGCAATGCACGGCAAGGCAAGGAAAGGGTAACGCAAGGCAAGGCACGGTCAGGCGAGGCAAGGCTAAGGCACGACAACGCAAGGCTAAGCAATGAACGGAAGGCAAGCAAAGAGTAACGGAAGGCAAGGAAGGCAAGGGAAAGCAAGGGAAGGCAAGGGCAACGAAAGGAACGGCACGGTAAGGGGAAACAAAGCTAAGGCAGGACAATGCAGGGCTAGGCAATGCACGGCAAGGCAAGGAAAGGGTAACGCAAGGCAAAGCACGGTGAGGCAAGACAAGGCAAATGCACGACAACGCACGGCTAGGCAATGCACGGCAAGGCAAGGAAAGGGTAACTCAAGGCAAGGCACGGTGAGGCAAGGCAAGGCTGATGCACGACAACGCACGGCTAGGCAATTCACGGCAAGGCAAGGAAAGTGTAACGCAAGGCAAGGCACGGTCAGGCGAGGCAAGGCTAAGGCACGACAACGCAAGGCTAGGCAATGCACGGAAGGCAAGCAAAGAGGAACGGAAGGCAAGGAAGGCTAGGGAAAGCAGGGGAAGGCAAGGGTAACGAAAGGAACGGCACGGTAAGGGGAAACAAGGCTAAGGCACGACAACACAGGGCTAGGCAATGCAGGGCAAGGCAAGGAAAGGGTAACGCAAGGCAAGGCACGGTTTGGGGAGGAAGGCGAATGCACGACAACGCAAGGCTAGGCAATGCACGGAAGGCAAGCAAAGAGTAACGGAAGGCAAGGAAGGCAAGGGAAAGCAAGGCAAGGCAAGGGTAACAGAAGGAACGGCACGGCAAGGGGAAACAAGGCTAAGGCACTGCAACGCACGGCTAGGCAATGGACGGCAAGGCAAGGAAAGGGTAACGCAAGGCAAGGCACGGTGAGGCAAGGCAAGGCTGATGCACGACAACGCACGGCTAGGCAATGCACGGCAAGGCAAGGAAAGGGTAACGCAAGCCAAGGCACGGTCAGGCGAGGCAAGGCTAAGGCACGACAACGCAAGGCTAGGCAATGCACGGCAAGGCAAGGAAAGGGTAACGCAAGGCAAGGCACGGTAAGGCGCGGCAAGGCTAAGGCACGACAACGCAAGGCTAGGCAATAAACGGAAGGCAAGCAAAGAGTAACGGAAGGCAAGGGAAAGCAGGGGAAGGCAAGGGTAACGGAAGGAACGGCAAGGGGAAACAAGGCTAAGGCACGGTAACGCACGGCTAGGCAATGCACGGCAAGGCAAGGAAAGGGTAACGCAAGACAAGGCACTGTCAGGCGAGGCAAGGCTAAGGCACGACAACGCAAGGCTAGGCAATGCACGGAAGGAAAGCAAAGAGTAACGGAAGGCAATGAAAGGAAGGGAAAGCAAGGCAAGGTAAGGGTAACGCAAGGCAAGGCACGGTGAGGCAAGGCAAGGCTGATGCACGACAACGCACGGCTAGGCAATTCACGGCAAGGCAAGGAAAGGGTAACGCAAGGCAAGGCACGGTCAGGCGAGGCAAGGCTAAGGCACGACAACGCAAGGCTAGGCAATGCACGGAAGGCAAGCAAAGATGAACGGAAGGCAAGGAAGGCTAGGGAAAGCAGGGAAAGGCAAGGGTAACGGAAGGAACGGCACGGTAAGGGCAAACAAGACTAAGGCACGACAACACAGGGCTTGGCAATGCAGGGCAAGGCAAGGAAATGGTAACGCAAGGCAAGGCACGGTTTGGGGAGGCAAAGCTAATGCACGACAACGCAAGTCTAGGCAGTGCACGGCTAGGCAAGGAAAGAGTAACGGAAGGAAAGGAAGGCAAGGCAAAGCAAGGCAAGGCAAGTGTAACAAAAGGCAAGGCACGGCAAGGGGAAACAAGGCTAAGGCACGGCAACGCACGGCTAGGCAATGCACGGCCAGGCAAGGAAAGGGTAACGCAAGACAAGGCACTGTCAGGCGAGGCAAGGCTAAGGCACGACAACGCAAGGCTAGGCAATGCACGGAAGGCAAGCAAAGAGTAACGGAAGGCAATGAAAGGAAGGGAAAGCAAGGCAAGGTAAGGGTAACGCAAGGCAAGGCACGGTGAGGCAAGGCAAGGCTGATGCACGACAACGCACGGCTAGGCAATTCACGGCAAGGGAAGGAAAGGGTAACGCAAGGCAAGGCACGGTCAGGCGAGGCAAGGCTAAGGCACGACAACGCAAGGCTAGGCAATGCACGGAAGGCAAGCAAAGATGAACGGAAGGCAAGGAAGGCTAGGGAAAGCAGGGAAAGGCAAGGGTAACGGAAGGAACGGCACGGTAAGGGCAAACAAGACTAAGGCACGACAACACAGGGCTAGGCAATGTAGGGCAAGGCAAGGAAATGGTAACGCAAGCCAAGGCACGGTCAGGCGAGGCAAGGCTAAGGCACGACAACGCAAGGCTAGGCAATGCACGGCAAGGCAAGGAAAGGGTAACGCAAGGCAAGGCACGGTAAGGCGCGGCAAGGCTAAGGCACGACAACGCAAGGCTAGGCAATAAACGGAAGGCAAGCAAAGAGTAACGGAAGGCAAGGAAGGCAAGGGAAAGCAGGGGAAGGCAAGGGTAAGTGAAGGAACGGCACGGTAAGGGGAAACAAGGCTAAGCCACGGCAACGCACGGCTAGGCAATGCACGGCAAGGCAAGGAAAGGGTAACGCAAGACAAGGCACTGTCAGGCGAGGCAAGGCTAAGGCACGACAACGCAAGGCTAGGCAATGCACGGAAGGAAAGCAAAGAGTAACGGAAGGCAATGAAAGGAAGGGAAAGCAAGGCAAGGTAAGGGTAACGCAAGGCAAGGCACGGTGAGGCAAGGCAAGGCTGATGCACGACAACGCACGGCTAGGCAATTCACGGCAAGGCAAGGAAAGGGTAACGCAAGGCAAGGCACGGTCAGGCGAGGCAAGGCTAAGGCACGACAACGCAAGGCTAGGCAATGCACGGAAGGCAAGCAAAGATGAACGGAAGGCAAGGAAGGCTAGGGAAAGCAGGGAAAGGCAAGGGTAACGGAAGGAACGGCACGGTAAGGGCAAACAAGACTAAGGCACGACAACACAGGGCTAGGCAATGCAGGGCAAGGCAAGGAAATGGTAACGCAAGGCAAGGCACGGTTTGGGGAGGCAAAGCTAATGCACGACAACGCAAGGCTAGGCAGTGCACGGCTAGGCAAGGAAAGAGTAACGGAAGGAAAGGAAGGCAAGGCAAAGCAAGGCTAGGCAAGTGTAACAAAAGGCAAGGCACGGCAAGGGGAAACAAGGCTAAGGAACGGCAACGCACGGCTAGGCAATGCACGGCCAGGCAAGGAAAGGGTAACGCAAGGCAAGGCACGGTGAGGCAAGGCAAGGCTAATGCACGACAACGCACGGCTAGGCAATGCACGGCAAGGCAAGGAAAGGGTAACGCAAGGCAAGGCACGGTAAGGCGAGGCAAGGCTAAGGCACGACAACGCAAGGCTAGGCAATGCACGGCAAGGCAAGGAAAGGGTAACGCAAGGCAAGGCACGGTAAGGCGCGGCAAGGCTAAGGCACGACAACGCAAGGCTAGGCAATAAACGGAAGGCAAGCAAAGAGTAACGGAAGGCAAGGAAGGCAAGGGAACGCAGGGGAAGGCAAGGGTAACGGAAGGAACGGCACGGTAAGGGGAAACAAGGCTAAGGCACGACAACGCAGGGCTAGCCAATGCAGGGCAAGGAAAGGAAAGGGTAACGCAAGGCAAGGCACCGTTACGCGAGGCAAGGCTAAGGCACGACAACGCAAGGCTAGGCAATGCACGGAAGGCAAGCAAAGAGTAACGGAAGGCAAGGAAGGCAAGGGAAAGCAAGGCAAGGCAAGGGTAACGGAAGGAGCGGCACGGCAAGGGGAAACAAGGCTAAGGCACGGCAACGCACGGCTAGGCAATGCACGGCAAGGCAAGGAAAGGGTAACGCAAGGCAAGGCACGGTGAGGCAAGGCAAGGCTAATGCACGACAACGGACGGCTAGGCAATGCACGGCAAGGCAAGGAAAGGGTAACGCAAGCAAGGCACTGTCAGGAGAGGCAAGGCTAAGGCACGACAACGCAAGGCTAGGCAGTGCACGGCTAGGCAAGGAAAGAGTAACGGAAGGCAAGGCACGGTAAGGCGCGGCAAGGCTAAGGCACGACAACGCAAGGCTAGGCAATAAACGGAAGGCAAGCAAAGAGTAACGGAAGGCAAGGAAGGCAAGGGAAAGCAGGGGAAGGCAAGGGTAACGGAAGGAACGGCACGGTAAGGGGAAACAAGGCTAAGGCACGACAACGCACGGCTAGGCAATGCACGGCAAGGCAAGGAAAGGGTAACGCAAGGCAAGGCACGGTCAGGCGAGGCAAGGCTAAGGCACGACAACGCAAGGCTAGGCAATGCACGGAAGGCAAGCAAAGAGTAACGGAAGGCAAGGAATGCAAGGCAAAGCAAGGCAAGGAAAGGGTAACGCAAGGCAAGGCACGGTGAGGCAAGGCAAGGCTGATGCACGACAACGCACGGCTAGGCAATTCACGGCAAGGCAAGGAAAGGGTAACGCAAGGCAAGGCACGGTCAGGCGAGGCAAGGCTAAGGCACGACAACGCAAGGCTAGGCAATGCACGGAAGGCAAGCAAAGAGAAACGGAAGGCAAGGAAGGCTAGGGAAAGCAGGGAAAGGCAAGGGTAACGGAAGGAACGGCACGGTAAGGGCAAACAAGACTAAGGCACGACAACACAGGGCTAGGCAATGCAGGGCAAGGCAAGGAAATGGTAACGCAAGGCAAGGCACGGTTTGGGGAGGCAAAGCTAATGCACGACAACGCAAGGCTAGGCAGTGCACGGCTAGGGAAGGAAAGGAAGGCAAGGCAAAGCAAGGCAAGGCAAGTGTAACAAAAGGCAAGGCACGGCAAGGGGAAACAAGGCTAAGGAACGGCAACGCACGGCTAGGCAATGCACGGCAAGGCAAGGAAAGGGTAACGCAAGGCAAGGCACGGTAGGCAAGGCAAGGCAAATGCACGACAACGCACGGCTAGGCAATGCACGGCCAGGCAAGGAAAGGGTAACGCAAGGCAAGGCACGGTGAGGCAAGCCAAGGCAAATGCACGAC
The DNA here is from genome assembly GCF_037893015.1 of Macrotis lagotis. Taxonomy (NCBI): domain Eukaryota; kingdom Metazoa; phylum Chordata; class Mammalia; order Peramelemorphia; family Peramelidae; genus Macrotis; species Macrotis lagotis. The sequence continues at coordinate 263,724 of NW_027422127.1, forward strand.
AACGCACGGCTAGGCAATGCACGGCAAGGCAAGGAAAGGGTAACGCAAGGCAAGGCACGGTCAGGCGAGGCAAGGCTAAGGCACGACAACGCAAGGCTAGGCAATGAACGGAAGGCAAGCAAAGAGTAACGGAAGGCAAGGAAGGCAAGGGAAAGCAAGGGAAGGCAAGGGCAACGAAAGGAACGGCACGGTAAGGGGAAACAAGGCTAAGGCACGACAACGCAGGGCTAGGCAATGCACGGCAAGGCAAGGAAAGGGTAACGCAAGGCAAGGCACGGTCAGGCGAGGCAAGGCTAAGGCACGACAACGCAAGGCTAGGCAATGCACGGAAGGCAAGCAAAGAGTAACGGAAGGCAAGGAAGGCAAGGGAAAGCAAGGCAAGGCAAGGGTAACGGAAGGAACGGCACGGTAAGGGGAGGCAAGGCAAGGCAAATGCACGACAACGCACGGCTAGGCAATGCACGGCAAGGCAAGGAAAGGGTAACGCAAGGCAAGGCACGGTCAGGCGAGGCAAGGCTAAGGCACGACAACGCAAGGCTAGGCAATGCACGGAAGGCAAGCAAAGAGTAACGGAAGGCAAGGAAGGCAAGGGAAAGCAAGGCAAGGCAAGGGTAACGGAAGGAACGGCACGGTAAGGGGAAACAAGGCTAAGGCACGGCAACGCACGGCTAGGCAATGCACGGCAAGGCAAGGAAAGGGTAACGCAAGGCAAGGCACGGTAGGCAAGGCAAGGCTAATGCACGACAACGCACGGCTAGGCAATGCACGGCCAGGCAAGGAAAGGGTAACGCAAGGCAAGGCACGGTAGGCAAGGCAAGGCTAATGCACGACAACGCACGGCTAGGCAATGCACGGCAAGGCAAGGAAAGGGTAACGCAAGGCAAGGCACGGTCAGGCGAGGCAAGGCTAAGGCACGACAACGCAAGGCTAGGCAATGCACGGAAGGCAAGCAAAGAGTAACGGAAGGCAAGGAAGGCAAGGGAAAGCAAGGGAAGGCAAGGGCAACGAAAGGAACGGCACGGTAAGGGGAAACAAAGCTAAGGCACGACAATGCAGGGCTAGGCAATGCACGGCAAGGCAAGGAAAGGGTAACGCAAGGCAAGCACGGTGAGGCAAGGCAAGGCAAAGGCACGACAACGCACGGCTAGGCAATGCACGGCAAGGCAAGGAAAGGGTAACCAAGGCAAGGCACGGTCAGGCGAGGCAAGGCTAAGGCACGACAACGCAAGGCTAGGCAATGCACGGAAGGCAAGCAAAGAGTAACGGAAGGCAAGGAAGGCAAGGGAAAGCAGGGGAAGGCAAGGGTAACGAAAGGAACGGCACGGGAAGGGGAAACAAGGCTAAGGCACGACAACACAGGGCTAGGCAATGCAGGGCAAGGCAAGGAAAGGGTAACGCAAGGCAAGGCACGGTTCGGGGAGGAAGGCGAATGCACGACAACGCAGGGCTAGGCAATGCACGGAAGGCAAGCAAAGAGTAACGGAAGGCAAGGAAGGCAAGGGAAAGCAAGGCAAGGCAAGGGTAACAGAAGGAACGGCACGGCAAGGGGAAACAAGGCTAAGGCATGGCAACGCACGGCTAGGCAATGCACGGCAAGGCAAGGAAAGGGTAACGCAAGGCAAGGCACGGTGAGGCAAGGCAAGGCTAATGCACGACAACGCACGGCTAGGCAATGCACGGCAAGGCAAGGAAAGGGTAACGCAAGGCAAGGCACGGTGAGGCAAGGCAAGGCTAAGGCACGACAACGCACGGCTAGGCAATGCACGGCAAGGCAAGGAAAGGGTAACGCAAGGCAAGGCACGGTAAGGCGCGGCAAGGCTAAGGCACGACAACGCAAGGCTAGGCAATAAACGGAAGGCAAGCAAAGAGTAACGGAAGGCAAGGAAGGCAAGGGAAAGCAGGGGAAGGCAAGGGTAACGGAAGGAACGGCACGGTAAGGGGAAACAAGGCTAAGGCACGACAACGCAGGGCTAGGCAATGCACGGCAAGGCAAGGAAAGGGTAACGCAAGGCAAGGCACGGTGAGGCGAGGCAAGGCTAATGCACGACAACGCAAGGCTAGGCAATGCACGGAAGGCAAGCAAAGAGTAACGGAAGGCAAGAAAGGCAAGGGAAAGGCACGGCAAGGGGAAACAAGGCTAAGGCACGACAACGCACGGCTAGGCAATGCACGGCAAGGCAAGGAAAGGGTAACGCAAGGCAAGGCACGGTCAGGCGAGGGAAGGCTAAGGCACGACAACGCAAGGCTAAGGCACGACAACGCAAGGCTAGGCAGTGCACGGAAAGGCAAGGAAAGAGTAACGGAAGGCAAGGAAGGCAAGGGAAAGCAGGGGAAGGCAAGGGTAACGGAAGGAACGGCACGGTAAGGGGAAACAAGGCTAAGGCACGACAACACAGGGCTAGGCAATGCAGGGCAAGGCAAGGAAAGGGTAACGCAAGGCAAGGCACGGTGAGGCAAGGCAAGGCTGATGCACGACAACGCAAGGCTAGGCAATGCACGGCAAGGCAAGGAAAGAGTAACGGAAGGCAAGGAAGGCAAGGCAAAGCAAGGCAAGGCAAGTGTAACAAAAGGCAAGGCACGGCAAGGGGAAACAAGGCTAAGGCACGGCAACGCACGGCTAGGCAATGCACGGCAAGGCAAGGAAAGGGTAACGCAAGGCAAGGCACGGTGAGGCAAGGCAAGGCTGATGCACGACAACGCACGGCTAGGCAATTCACGGCAAGGCAAGGAAAGGGTAACGCAAGGCAATGCACGGTCAGGCGAGGCAAGGCTAAGGCACGACAACGCAAGGCTAGGCAATGCACGGAAGGCAAGCAAAGATGAACGGAAGGCAAGGAAGGCTAGGGAAAGCAGGGAAAGGCAAGGGTAACGGAAGGAACGGCACGGTAAGGGCAAACAAGACTAAGGCACGACAACACAGGGCTAGGCAATGCAGGGCAAGGCAAGGAAATGGTAACGCAAGGCAAGGCACGGTTTGGGGAGGCAAAGCTAATGCACGACAACGCAAGTCTAGGCAGTGCACGGCTAGGCAAGGAAAGAGTAACGGAAGGAAAGGAATGCAAGGCAAAGCAAGGCAAGGCAAGTGTAACAAAAGGCAAGGCACGGCAAGGGGAAACAAGGCTAAGGCACGGCAACGCACGGCTAGGCAATGCACGGCCAGGCAAGGAAAGGGTAACGCAAGACAAGGCACTGTCAGGCGAGGCAAGGCTAAGGCACGACAACGCAAGGCTAGGCAATGCACGGAAGGAAAGCAAAGAGTAACGGAAGGCAATGAAAGGAAGGGAAAGCAAGGCAAGGTAAGGGTAACGCAAGGCAAGGCACGGTGAGGCAAGGCAAGGCTGATGCACGACAACGCACGGCTAGGCAATTCACGGCAAGGGAAGGAAAGGGTAACGCAAGGCAAGGCACGGTCAGGCGAGGCAAGGCTAAGGCACGACAACGCAAGGCTAGGCAATGCACGGAAGGCAAGCAAAGATGAACGGAAGGCAAGGAAGGCTAGGGAAAGCAGGGAAAGGCAAGGGTAACGGAAGGAACGGCACGGTAAGGGCAAACAAGACTAAGGCACGACAACACAGGGCTAGGCAATGTAGGGCAAGGCAAGGAAATGGTAACGCAAGCCAAGGCACGGTCAGGCGAGGCAAGGCTAAGGCACGACAACGCAAGGCTAGGCAATGCACGGCAAGGCAAGGAAAGGGTAACGCAAGGCAAGGCACGGTAAGGCGCGGCAAGGCTAAGGCACGACAACGCAAGGCTAGGCAATAAACGGAAGGCAAGCAAAGAGTAACGGAAGGCAAGGAAGGCAAGGGAAAGCAGGGGAAGGCAAGGGTAACGGAAGGAACGGCACGGTAAGGGGAAACAAGGCTAAGCCACGGCAACGCACGGCTAGGCAATGCACGGCAAGGCAAGGAAAGGGTCACGCAAGACAAGGCACTGTCAGGCGAGGCAAGGCTAAGGCACGACAACGCAAGGCTAGGCAATGCACGGAAGGAAAGCAAAGAGTAACGGAAGGCAATGAAAGGAAGGGCAAGCAAGGCAAGGTAAGGGTAACGCAAGGCAAGGCACGGTGAGGCAAGGCAAGGCTGATGCACGACAACGCACGGCTAGGCAATTCACGGCAAGGCAAGGAAAGGGTAACGCAAGGCAAGGCACGTTCAGGCGAGGCAAGGCTAAGGCACGACAACGCAAGGCTAGGCAATGCACGGAAGGCAAGCAAAGATGAACGGAAGGCAAGGAAGGCTAGGGAAAGCAGGGAAAGGCAAGGGTAACGGAAGGAACGGCACGGTAAGGGCAAACAAGACTAAGGCACGACAACACAGGGCTAGGCAATGCAGGGCAAGGCAAGGAAATGGTAACGCAAGGCAAGGCACGGTTTGGGGAGGCAAAGCTAATGCACGACAACGCAAGGCTAGGCAGTGCACGGCTAGGCAAGGAAAGAGTAACGGAAGGAAAGGAAGGCAAGGCAAAGCAAGGCTAGGCAAGTGTAACAAAAGGCAAGGCACGGCAAGGGGAAACAAGGCTAAGGAACGGCAACGCACGGCTAGGCAATGCACGGCAAGGCAAGGAAAGGGTAACGCAAGGCAAGGCACGGTGAGGCAAGGCAAGGCTGATGCACGACAACGCACGGCTAGGCAATGCACGGCAAGGCAAGGAAAGGGTAACGCAAGGCAAGGCACGGTAAGGCGAGGCAAGGCTAAGGCACGACAACGCAAGGCTAGGCAATGCACGGCAAGGCAAGGAAAGGGCAACGCAAGGCAACGCACGGTAAGGCGCGGGAAGGCTAAGGCACGACAACGCAAGGCTAGGCAATAAACGGAAGGCAAGCAAAGAGTAACGGAAGGCAAGGAAGGCAAGGGAAAGCAGGGGAAGGCAAGGGTAACGGAAGGAACGGCACGGTAAGGGGAAACAAGGCTAAGGCACGACAACGCAGGGCTAGCCAATGCACGGCAAGGAAAGGAAAGGGTAACGCAAGGCAAGGCACCGTTACGCGAGGCAAGGCTAAGGCACGACAACGCAAGGCTAGGCAATGCACGGAAGGCAAGCAAAGAGTAACGGAAGGGAAGGAAGGCAAGGGAAAGCAAGGCAAGGCAAGGGTAACGGAAGGAACGGCACGGCAAGGGGAAACAAGGCTAAGGCACGACAACGCACGGCTAGGCAAGGCACGGGAAGGCAAGGAAAGGGTAACGCAAGGCAAGGCACGGTCAGGCGAGGCAAGGCTAAGGCACGACAACGCAAGGCTAGGCAATGCACGGCAAGGCAAGGAAAGGGTAACGCAAGGCAAGGCACGGTCAGGCAAGGCAAGGCTGAGGCACGACAACGCAAGGCTAGGCAATGCACGGAAGGCAAGGAAAGGGTAACGCAAGGCAAGGCACGGTCAGGCGAGGCAAGGCTAAGGCACGACAACGCAAGGCTAGGCAATAAACGGAAGGCAAGCAAAGAGTAACGGAATTCAAGGAAGGCAAGGGAAAGCAGGGGAAGGCAAGGGTAACGGAAGGAACGGCACGGTAAGGGGAAACAAGGCTAAGGCACGGCAACGCACGGCTAGGCAATGCACGGCAAGGCAAGGAAAGGGTAACGCAAGACAAGGCACTGTCAGGCGAGGCAAGGCTAAGGCACGACAACGCAAGGCTAGGCAATGCACGCACGGAAGGAAAGCAAAGAGTAACGGAAGGCAATGAAAGGAAGGGAAAGCAAGGCAAGGTAAGGGTAACGCAAGGCAAGGCACGGTGAGGCAAGGCAAGGCTGATGCACGACAACGCACGGCTAGGCCATTCACGGCAAGGCAAGGAAAGGGTAACGCAAGGCAAGGCACGGTCAGGCGAGGCAAGGCTAAGGCACGACAACGCAAGGCTAGGCAATGCACGGAAGGCAAGCAAAGAGAAACGGAAGGCAAGGAAGGCTAGGGAAAGCAGGGAAAGGCAAGGGTAACGGAAGGAACGGCACGGTAAGGGCAAACAAGACTAAGGCACGACAACACAGGGCTAGGCAATGCAGGGCAAGGCAAGGAAATGGTAACGCAAGGCAAGGCACGGTTTGGGGAGGCAAAGCTAATGCACGACAACGCAAGGCTAGGCAGTGCACGGCTAGGCAAGGAAAGAGTAACGGAAGGAAAGGAAGGCAAGGCAAAGCAAGGCAAGGCAAGTGTAACAAAAGGCAAGGCACGGCAAGGGGAAACAAGGCTAAGGAACGGCAACGCACGGCTACGCAATGCACGGCCAGGCAAGGAAAGGGAAACGCAAGGCAAGGCACGGTAAGGCAAGGCAAGGCTAATGCACGACAACGCACGGCTAGGCAATGCACGGCCAGGCAAGGAAAGGGTAACGCAAGGCAACGCACGGTGAGGCAAGGCAAGGCAAATGCACGACAACGCACGGCTAGGCAATGCACGGCAAGGCAAGGAAAGGGTAACGCAAGGCAAGGCACGGTTAGGCGAGGCAAGGCTAAGGCACGACAACGCAAGGCTAAGCAATGCACGGAAGGCAAGCAAAGAGTAACGGAAGGCAAGGAAGGCAAGGGAAAGCAAGGGAAGGCAAGGGCAACGAAAGGAACGGCACGGTAAGGGGAAACAAAGCTAAGGCACGACAATGCAGGGCTAGGCAATGCACGGCAAGGCAAGGAAAGGGTAACGCAAGGCAAAGCACGGTGAGGCAAGGCAAGGCTAATGCACGACAACGCACGGCTAGGCAAAGCACGGCAAGGCAAGGAAAGGGTAACGCAAGGCAAGGCACGGTGAGGCAAGGCAAGGCTAATGCACGACAACGCACGGCTAGGCAATGCACGGCAAGGCAAGGAAAGTGTAACGCAAGGCAAGGCACGGTCAGGCGAGGCAAGGCTAAGGCACGACAACGCAAGGCTAGGCAATGCACGGAAGGCAAGCAAAGAGTAACGGAAGGCAAGGAAGGCTAGGGAAAGCAGGGGAAGGCAAGGGTAACGGAAGGAACGGCACGGTAAGGGGAAACAAGGCTAAGGCACGGCAACGCACGGCTAGGCAATGCACGGCCAGGCAAGGAAAGGGTAACGCAAGGCAAGGCACGGTAAGGCAAGACAAGGCTAATGCACGACAACGCACGGCTAGGCAATGCACGGCCAGGCAAGGAAAGGGTAACGCAAGGCAAGGCACGGTGAGGCAAGGCAAGGCAAATGCACGACAACGCACGGCTAGGCAATGCACGGCAAGGCAAGGAAAGGGTAACGCAAGGCAAGGCACGGTCAGGCGAGGCAAGGCTAAGGCACGACAACGCAAGGCTAGGCAATGAACGGAAGGCAAGCAAAGAGTAACGGAAGGCAAGGAAGACAAGGGAAAGCAAGCGAAGGCAAGGCAACGAAAGGAACGGCACGGTAAGGGGAAACAAAGCTAAGGCACGACAATGTAGGGCTAGGCAATGCACGGCAAGGCAAGGAAAGGGTAACGCAAGGCAAAGCACGGTGAGGCAAGACAAGGCAAATGCACGACAACGCACGGCTAGGCAATGCACGGCAAGGCAAGGAAAGGGTAACTCAGGCAAGGCACGGTCAGGCGAGGCAAGGCTAAGGCACGACAACGCAAGGCTAGGCAATGCACGGAAGGCAAGCAAAGAGTAACGGAAGGCAAGGAAGGCAAGGGAAAGCAGGGGAAGGCAAGGGTAACGAAAGGAACGGCACGGGAAGGGGAAACAAGGCTAAGGCACGACAACACAGGGCTAGGCAATGCAGGGCAAGGCAAGGAAAGGGTAACGCAAGGCAAGGCACGGTTCGGGGAGGAAGGCGAATGCACGACAACGCAAGGCTAGGCAATGCACGGAAGGCAAGCAAAGAGTAACGGAAGGCAAGGAAGGCAAGGGAAAGCAAGGCAAGGCAAGGGTAACAGAAGGAACGGCACGGCACGGGGAAACAAGGCTAAGGCATGGCAACGCACGGCTAGGCAATGCACGGCAAGGCAAGGAAAGGGTAACGCAAGGCAAGGCACGGTGAGGCAAGGCAAGGCTGATGCACGACAACGCACGGCTAGGCAATGCACGGCAAGGCAAGGGAAGGGTAACGCAAGGCAAGGCACGGTAAGGCAAGCAAGGCTAATGCACGACAACGCAAGGCTAGGCAATGCACGGCAAGGCAAGGAAAGGGTAACGCAAGGCAAGGCACGGTAAGGCGCGGCAAGGCTAAGGCACGACAACGCAAGGCTAGGCAATAAACGGAAGGCAAGCAAAGAGTAACGGAAGGCAAGGAAGGCAAGGGAAAGCAGGGGAAGGCAAGGGTAACGGAAGGAACGGCACGGTAAGGGGAAACAAGGCTAAGGCACGGCAACGCACGGCTAGGCAATGCACGGCAAGGCAAGGAAAGGGTAACGCAAGACAAGGCACCGTTACGCGAGGCAAGGCTAAGGCACGACAACGCAAGGCTAGGCAATGCACGGCAAGGCAAGGAAGGAGTAACGGAAGGCAAGGAAGGCAAGGCAAAGCAAGGCAAGGCAAGGGTAACGGAAGGCACGGCACGGCAAGGGAAGGCAAGGCTAAGGCACGACAACGCAAGGTTAGGCAATGCACGGCAAGGCATGGAAAGGGTAACGGAAGGCAAGGCACGGTCAGGGAAGGCAAGGCTAAGGCACGACAACGCAAGGCTAGGCAATGCACGGAAGGCAAGCAAAGAGGAACGGAAGGCAAGGAAGGCTAGGGAAAGCAGGGAAAGGCAAGGGTAACGGAGGAACGGCACGGTAAGGGCAAACAAGACTAAGGCACGACAACACAGGGCTAGGCAATGCAGGGCAAGGCAAGGAAATGGTAACGCAAGGCAAGGCACGGTTTGGGGAGGCAAAGCTAATGCACGACAACGCAAGGCTAGGCAGTGCACGGCTAGGCAAGGAAAGAGTAACGGAAGGCAAGGAAGGCAAGGCAAAGCAAGGCAAGGCAAGTGTAACAAAAGGCAAGGCACGGCAAGGGGAAACAAGGCTAAGGAACGGCAACGCACGGCTACGCAATGCACGGCCAGGCAAGGAAAGGGTAACGCGAGGCAAGGCACGGTCAGGCGAGGCAAGGCTAATGCACGACAACGCAAGGCTAGGCAATGCACGGCAAGGCAAGGAAAGGGTAACGCAAGGCAAGGCACGGTGATGCAAGGCAAGGCTGATGCACGACAACGCACGGCTAGGCAATGCACGGCAAGGCAAGGAAAGGGTAACGCAAGGCAAGGCACGGTCAGGCGCGGGAAGGCTAAGGCACGACAACGCAAGGCTAGGCAATAAACGGAAGGCAAGCAAAGAGTAACGGAAGGCAAGGAAGGCAAGGGAAAGCAGGGGAAGGCAAGGGTAACGGAAGGAACGGCACGGTAAGGGGAAACAAGGCTAAGGCACGACAACGCAGGGCTAGCCAATGCACGGCAAGGAAAGGAAAGGGTAACGCAAGGCAAGGTACCGTTACGCGAGGCAAGGCTAAGGCACGACAACGCAAGGCTAGGCAATGCACGGAAGGCAAGCAAAGAGTAACGGAAGGCAAGGGAAAGCAAGGCAAGGCAAGGGTAACGGAAGGAACGGCACGGCAAGGGGAAACAAGGCTAAGGCACGGCAACGCACGGCTAGGCAAGGCACGGGAAGGCAAGGAAAGGGTAACGCAAGGCAAGGCACGGTCAGGCGAGGCAAGGCTAAGGCACAACAACGCAAGGCTAGGCAATGCACGGCAAAGCAAGGAAAGGGTAACGCAAGCCAAGGCACGGTCAGGCGAGGCAAGGCTAAGGCACGACAACGCAAGGCTAGGCAATGCACGGCAAGGCAAGGAAAGGGTAACGCAAGGCAAGGCACGGTAAGGCGCGGCAAGGCTAAGGCACGACAACGCAAGGCTAGGCAATAAACGGAAGGCAAGCAAAGAGTAACGGAAGGCAAGGAAGGCAAGGGAAAGCAGGGGAAGGCAAGGGTAACGGAAGGAACGGCACGGTAAGGGGAAACAAGGCTAAGGCACGGCAACGCACGGCTAGGCAATGCACGGCAAGGCAAGGAAAGGGTAACGCAAGACAAGGCACGGTCAGGCGAGGCAAGGCTAAGGCACGACAACGCAAGGGTAGGCAATGCACGGAAGGAAAGCAAAGAGTAACGGAAGGCAATGAAAGGAAGGGAAAGCAAGGCAAGGTAAGGGTAACGCAAGGCAAGGCACGGTGAGGCAAGGCAAGGCTGATGCACGACAACGCACGGCTAGGCCATTCACGGCAAGGCAAGGAAAGGGTAACGCAAGGCAAGGCACGGTCAGGCGAGGCAAGGCTAAGGCACGACAACGCAAGGCTAGGCAATGCACGGAAGGCAAGCAAAGAGAAACGGAAGGCAAGGAAGGCTAGGGAAAGCAGGGAAAGGCAAGGGTAACGGAAGGAACGGCACGGTAAGGGCAAACAAGACTAAGGCACGACAACACAGGGCTAGGCAATGCAGGGCAAGGCAAGGAAATGGTAACGCAAGGCAAGGCACGGTTTGGGGAGGCAAAGCTAATGCACGACAACGCAAGGCTAGGCAGTGCACGCCTAGGCAAGGAAAGAGTAACGGAAGGAAAGGAAGGCAAGGCAAAGCAAGGCAAGGCAAGTGTAACAAAAGGCAAGGCACGGCAAGGGGAAACAAGGCTAAGGAACGGCAACGCACGGCTACGCAATGCACGGCCAGGCAAGGAAAGGGTAACGCAAGGCAAGGCACGGTAAGGCAAGACAAGGCTAATGCACGACAACGCACGGCTAGGCAATGCACGGTCAGGCGAGGAAAGGGTAACGCAAGGCAAGGCACGGTGAGGCAAGGCAAGCCAAATGCACGACAACGCACGGCTAGGCAATGCACGGCAAGGCAAGGAAAGGGTAACGCAAGGCAAGGCACGGTCAGGCGAGGCAAGGCTAAGGCAGGACAACGCAAGGCTAAGCAATGAACGGAAGGCAAGCAAAGAGTAACGGAAGGCAAGGAAGGCAAGGGAAAGCAAGGGAAGGCAAGGGCAACGAAAGGAACGGCACGGTAAGGGGAAACAAAGCTAAGGCAGGACAATGCAGGGCTAGGCAATGCACGGCAAGGCAAGGAAAGGGTAACGCAAGGCAAAGCACGGTGAGGCAAGACAAGGCAAATGCACGACAACGCACGGCTAGGCAATGCACGGCAAGGCAAGGAAAGGGTAACTCAAGGCAAGGCACGGTGAGGCAAGGCAAGGCTGATGCACGACAACGCACGGCTAGGCAATTCACGGCAAGGCAAGGAAAGTGTAACGCAAGGCAAGGCACGGTCAGGCGAGGCAAGGCTAAGGCACGACAACGCAAGGCTAGGCAATGCACGGAAGGCAAGCAAAGAGGAACGGAAGGCAAGGAAGGCTAGGGAAAGCAGGGGAAGGCAAGGGTAACGGAAGGAACGGCACGGTAAGGGGAAACAAGGCTAAGGCACGGCAACGCACGGCTAGGCAAGGCACGGGAAGGCAAGGAAAGGGTAACGGAAGCCAAGGCATGGTCAGGCGAGGCAAGGCTAAGGCACGACAACGCAAGGCTAGGCAATGCACGGCAAGGCAAGGAAAGGGTAACGCAAGGCAAGGCACGGTAAGGCGCGGCAAGGCTAAGGCACGACAACGCAAGGCTAGGCAATAAACGGAAGGCAAGCAAAGAGTAACGGAAGGCAAGGAAGGCAAGGGAAAGCAGGGGAAGGCAAGGGTAACGGAAGGAACGGCACGGTAAGGGGAAACAAGGCTAAGGCACGGCAACGCACGGCTAGGCAATGCACGGCAAGGCAAGGAAAGGGTAACGCAAGACAAGGCACTGTCAGGCGAGGCAAGGCTAAGGCACGACAACGCAAGGGTAGGCAATGCACGGAAGGAAAGCAAAGAGTAACGGAAGGCAATGAAAGGAAATGAAAGGAAGGGAAAGCAAGGCAAGGTAAGGGTAACGCAAGGCAAGGCACGGTGAGGCAAGGCAAGGCTGATGCACGACAACGCACGGCTAGGCAATTCACGGCAAGGCAAGGAAAGGGTAACGCAAGGCAAGGCACGGTCAGGCCAGGCAAGGCTAAGGCACGACAACGCAAGGCTAGGCAATGCACGGAAGGCAAGCAAAGATGAACGGAAGGCAAGGAAGGCTAGGGAAAGCAGGGAAAGGCAAGGGTAACGGAAGGAACGGCACGGTAAGGGCAAACAAGACTAAGGCACGACAACACAGGGCTAGGCAATGCAGGGCAAGGCAAGGAAATGGTAACGCAAGGCAAGGCACGGTTTGGGGAGGCAAAGCTAATGCACGACAACGCAAGTCTAGGCAGTGCACGGCTAGGCAAGGAAAGAGTAACGGAAGGAAAGGAAGGCAAGGCAAAGCAAGGCAAGGCAAGTGTAACAAAAGGCAAGGCACGGTAAGGGGAAACAAGGCTAAGGCACGGCAACGCACGGCTAGGCAATGCACGGCAAGGCAAGGAAAGGGTAACGCAAGACAAGGCACTGTCAGGCGAGGCAAGGCTAAGGCACGACAACGCAAGGGTAGGCAATGCACGGAAGGAAAGCAAAGAGTAACGGAAGGCAATGAAAGTAAGGGAAAGCAAAGCAAGGTAAGGGTAACGCAAGGCAAGGCACGGTGAGGCAAGGGAAGGCTGATGCACGACAACGCACGGCTAGGCAATTCACGGCAAGGCAAGGAAAGGGTAACGCAAGGCAAGGCACGGTCAGGCGAGGCAAGGCTAAGGCACGACAACGCAAGGCTAGGCAATGCACGGAAGGCAAGCAAAGAGTAACGGAAGGCAAGGAAGGCAAGGGAAAGCAGGGGAAGGCAAGGGTAACGAAAGGAACGGCACGGTAAGGGGAAACAAGGCTAAGGCACGGCAACGCACGGCTAGGCAATGCACGGCCAGGCAAGGAAAGGGTAACGCAAGGCAAGGCACGGTAAGGCAAGACAAGGCTAATGCACGACAACGCACGGCTAGGCAATGCACGGCCAGGCAAGGAAAGGGTAACGCAAGGCAAGGCACGGTGAGGCAAGGCAAGGCAAATGCACGACAACGCACGGCTAGGCAATGCACGGCAAGGCAAGGAAAGGGTAACGCAAGGCAAGGCACGGTCAGGCGAGGCAAGTCTAAGGCACGACAACGCAAGGCTAGGCAATGAACGGAAGGCAAGCAAAGAGTAACGGAAGGCAAGGAAGACAAGGGAAAGCAAGCGAAGGCAAGGCAACGAAAGGAACGGCACGGTAAGGGGAAACAAAGCTAAGGCACGACAATGTAGGGCTAGGCAATGCACGGCAAGGCAAGGAAAGGGTAACGCAAGGCAAAGCACGGTGAGGCAAGACAAGGCAAATGCACGACAACGCACGGCTAGGCAATGCACGGCAAGGCAAGGAAAGGGTAACTCAGGCAAGGCACGGTCAGAAGAGGCAAGGCTAAGGCACGACAACGCAAGGCTAGGCAATGCACGGAAGGCAAGCAAAGAGTAACGGAAGGCAAGGAAGGCAAGGGAAAGCAGGGGAAGGCAAGGGTAACGAAAGGAACGGCACGGGAAGGGGAAACAAGGCTAAGGCACGACAACACAGGGCTAGGCAATGCAGGGCAAGGCAAGGAAAGGGAAACGCAAGGCAAAGCACGGTTCGGGGAGGAAGGCGAATGCACGACAACGCAAGGCTAGGCAATGCACGGAAGGCAAGCAAAGAGTAACGGAAGGCAAGGAAGGCAAGGGAAAGCAAGGCAAGGCAAGGGTAACAGAAGGAACGGCACGGCAAGGGGAAACAAGGCTAAGGCACGGCAACGCACGGCTAGGCAATGCACGGCAAGGCAAGGAAAGGGTAACGCAAGGCAAGGCACGGTGAGGCAAGGCAAGGCTGATGCACGACAACGCACGGCTAGGCAATGCACGGCAAGGCAAGGAAAGGGTAACGCAAGCCAAGGCACGGTCAGGCGAGGCAAGGCTAAGGCACGACAACGCAAGGCTAGGCAATGCACGGCAAGGCAAGGAAAGGGTAACGCAAGGCAAGGCACGGTAAGGCGCGGCAAGGCTAAGGCACGACAACGCAAGGCTAGGCAATAAACGGAAGGCAAGCAAAGAGTAACGGAAGGCAAGGAAGGCAAGGGAAAGCAGGGGAAGGCAAGGGTAACGGAAGGAACGGCACGGTAAGGGGAAACAAGGCTAAGGCACGGCAACGCACGGCTAGGCAATGCACGGCAAGGCAAGGAAAGGGTAACGCAAGACAAGGCACTGTCAGGCGAGGCAAGGCTAAGGCACGACAACGCAAGGCTAGGCAATGCACGGAAGGAAAGCAAAGAGTAACGGAAGGCAATGAAAGGAAGGGAAAGCAAGGCAAGGTAAGGGTAACGCAAGGCAAGGCACGGTGAGGCAAGGCAAGGCTGATGCACGACAACGCACGGCTAGGCAATTCACGGCAAGGCAAGGAAAGGGTAACGCAAGGCAAGGCACGGTCAGGCGAGGCAAGGCTAAGGCACGACAACGCAAGGCTAGGCAATGCACGGAAGGCAAGCAAAGATGAACGGAAGGCAAGGAAGGCTAGGGAAAGCAGGGAAAGGCAAGGGTAACGGAAGGAACGGCACGGTAAGGGCAAACAAGAGTAAGGCACGACAACACAGGGCTAGGCAATGCAGGGCAAGGCAAGGAAATGGTAACGCAAGGCAAGGCACGGTTTGGGGAGGCAAAGCTAATGCACGACAACGCAAGGCTAGGCAGTGCACGGCTAGGCAAGGAAAGGGTAACGGAAGGCAAGGAAGGCAAGGCAAAGCAAGGCTAGGCAAGTGTAACAAAAGGCAAGGCACGGCAAGGGGAAACAAGGCTAAGGAACGGCAACGCACGGCTAGGCAATGCACGGCAAGGCAAGGAAAGGGTAACGCAAGGCAAGGCACGGTGAGGCAAGGCAAGGCTGATGCACGACAACGCACGGCTAGGCAATGCACGGCAAGGCAAGGAAAGGGTAACGCAAGGCAAGGCACGGTCAGGCGAGGCAAGGCTAAGGCACGACAACGCAAGGCTAGGCAATGCACGGCAAGGCAAGGAAAGGGCAACGCAAGGCAACGCACGGTAAGGCGCGGGAAGGCTAAGGCACGACAACGCAAGGCTAGGCAATAAAGGGAAGGCAAGCAAAGAGTAACGGAAGGCAAGGAAGGCAAGGGAAAGCAGGGGAAGGCAAGGGTAACGGAAGGAACGGCACGGTAAGGGGAAACAAGGCTAAGGCACGACAACGCAGGGCTAGGCAATGCACGGCAAGGCAAGGAAAGGGTAACGCAAGGCAAGGCACCGTTAGGCGAGGCAAGGCTAAGGCACGACAACGCAAGGCTAGGCAATGCACGGAAGGCAAGCAAAGAGTAACGGAAGGCAAGGAAGGCAAGGGAAAGCAAGGCAAGGCAAGGGTAACGGAAGGAACGGCACGGCAAGGGGAAACAAGGCTAAGGCACGGCAACGCACGGCTAGGCAAGGCACGGGAAGGCAAGGAAAGGGTAACGCAAGGCAAGGCACGGTCAGGCGAGGCAAGGCTAAGGCACGACAACGCAAGGCTAGGCAATGCACGGCAAAGCAAGGAAAGGGTAACGCAAGGCAAGGCACGGTCAGGCGAGGCAAGGCTAAGGCACGACAACGCAAGGCTAGGCAATGCACGGCAAGGCAAGGAAAGGGGAACGCAAGGCAAGGCACGGTCAGGCGAGGCAAGGCTAAGGCACGACAACGCAAGGCTAGGCAATAAACGGAAGGCAAGCAAAGAGTAACGGAAGGCAAGGAAGGCAAGGGAAAGCAGGGGAAGGCAAGGGTAACGGAAGGAACGGCACGGTAAGGGGAAACAAGGCTAAGGCACGGCAACGCACGGCTAGGCAATGCACGGCAAGGCAAGGAAAGGGTAACGCAAGACAAGGCACTGTCAGGCGAGGCAAGGCTAAGGCACGACAACGCAAGGGTAGGCAATGCACGGAAGGAAAGCAAAGAGTAACGGAAGGCAATGAAAGGAAGGGAAAGCAAGGCAAGGTAAGGGTAACGCAAGGCAAGGCACGGTGAGGCAAGGCAAGGCTGATGCACGACAACGCACGGCTAGGCCATTCACGGCAAGGCAAGGAAAGGGTAACGCAAGGCAAGGCACGGTCAGGCGAGGCAAGGCTAAGGCACGACAACGCAAGGCTAGGCAATGCACGGAAGGCAAGCAAAGAGAAACGGAAGGCAAGGAAGGCTAGGGAAAGCAGGGAAAGGCAAGGGTAACGGAAGGAACGGCACGGTAAGGGCAAACAAGACTAAGGCACGACAACACAGGGCTAGGCAATGCAGGGCAAGGCAAGGAAATGGTAACGCAAGGCAAGGCACGGTTTGGGGAGGCAAAGCTAATGCACGACAACGCAAGGCTAGGCAGTGCACGCCTAGGCAAGGAAAGAGTAACGGAAGGAAAGGAAGGCAAGGCAAAGCAAGGCAAGGCAAGTGTAACAAAAGGCAAGGCACGGCAAGGGGAAACAAGGCTAAGGAACGGCAACGCACGGCTACGCAATGCACGGCCAGGCAAGGAAAGGGTAACGCAAGGCAAGGCACGGTAAGGCAAGACAAGGCTAATGCACGACAACGCACGGCTAGGCAATGCACGGCCAGGCAAGGAAAGGGTAACGCAAGGCAAGGCACGGTGAGGCAAGGCAAGGCAAATGCACGACAACGCACGGCTAGGCAATGCACGGCAAGGCAAGGAAAGGGTAACGCAAGGCAAGGCACGGTCAGGCGAGGCAAGGCTAAGGCACGACAACGCAAGGCTAAGC